>NC_090934.1:1153479583-1153782614 GCF_040938575.1 Ambystoma mexicanum
TGGATATC
Source organism: Ambystoma mexicanum (assembly GCF_040938575.1). NCBI lineage: Eukaryota > Metazoa > Chordata > Amphibia > Caudata > Ambystomatidae > Ambystoma > Ambystoma mexicanum. The sequence goes on from NC_090934.1 coordinate 1,153,479,592, forward strand.
ACATTTCATGTTAGAGGTAGGAATCAGGTTTGGTATTAGAGGCATTGAGATATCACATCTCATGCTATCAGAAGGGTCTCAGGATTGGAATGGGAAGGAGTTGGATATCACATCTCATGCTAAAGGGAGGGTCTCAGGTTTGGAAGGGGAAGGATTTGGATATCACATCTCATGTTATAGGAAGGATCTCAGGTTTGGTATCAGAAGCATTGAGATATGACATCTCATGCTATTGGAAGGATCTCAGGTTTGGTATTAGAGGCATTGAGATATCACATCTCATGCTAAAGGGAGGGTCTCAGGTTTGGAAGGGGAAGGATTTGGATATCACATCTCTTATTATAGGAAGGATCACAGGTTTGGTATTAGAAGCATTGAGATATCACATCTCATGCTATCGGAAGGGTCTCAGGATTGGAATGGGAAGGAGTTGGATATCACATCTCATGCTATAGGAAGGGTCTCAGGTTTGGAACGGGAAGGAGTTGGATATCACATCTCATGTTATAGGAAGAGTCTCAGGTTTGGTATAAGCATTGAGATATCACATCTCTGCTATCGGAGGTGTCTCAGGATTGGGATGGGAAGGAATTGGATATCACATCTCATGCTATAGGAAGGGTCTCAGGTTTGGAACGGAAAGGAGTTGGATATCCCATCTCATGTTATAGGACGGGTCTCAGGTTTGATATTAGAAGCATTGAGATATCACATCGCATGCTGTAGGAAGGGTCTCAGGTTTGGAATGGGAAGGATTTGGATATCACATTTCATGTCATAGGAAGGATCTCAGGTTTGGTATTAGAAGCATTGATATATCACATCTCATGCTATAGGAATGGTCTCAGGATTGGAATGGGTAGGAGTTGGATATTACATTCTTGCTATAGGAAGGGTCTCATGTTTGGAATGGGAAGGAGTTGGATATCACATATGCTATAGGAAGTGTCTCAGGTTTGGAACGGGAATGAGTTGGATATCACATCTCATGTTATAGGAAGGGTCTCAGGTTTGGTATAAGCATTGAGATATCACATCTCTGCTATCGGAAGTGGCTCAGGATTGGAATGGGAAGGAGTTGGATATCCCATCTCATGTTATAGGACGGGTCTCTGGTTTGGTATAAGCATTGAGATATCACATCTCATGCTATAGGAAGGGTCTCAGGATTGGAATGGGAAGGATTTGGATATCACATCTCATGCTATAGGAAGGGTCTCAGGTTTGGTATACGCATGGAGATATCACTTCTCATGCTATAGGAAGGGTCTCAGGATTGGAATGGGAAGGAGTTGATTATTACATCTCATGCTATAGGAAGGGTCTCAGGTTTGGTATAAGCATGGAGATATCACTTCTCATGCTATAGGAAGGGTCTCAGGATTGGAATGGGAAGGAGTTGGATATCACATCTCATGTTATAGGAAGGATCTCAGGTTTGGTATTAGAAGCATTGAGACATCACATCTCATGCTATGGGAAGGGTCTCAGGATTGGAATGGGAAGGAGTTGGATATCACATCTCATGCTATAGGAAGGGTCTCAGGTTTGGTATAAGCATTGAGATATCACATCTCATGCTATAGGAAGGGTCTCAGGATTGGAATGGGAAGGAGTTGTATATGACATCTCAGGCCATAGCAAGGGTCTCAGGATTGGAATGGGAAGGAGTTGGATATCCCATCTCATGTTATAGGAAGGGTCTCAGGTTTGGTATTAGAAGCATTGAGATATCACATCTCATGCTATAGGAAGGGTCTCAGGATTGGAATGGGAAGGACTTGGATGTCAGATCTCATGCTATAGGGAGGGTTTCAAGTTTGATATTAGAAGCATTGAGATAACAAATCTCATGATATCGGAAGGGTGTCAGGATTGGAATGGGAAGGAGTTGGAAATCACATCTCACGATAAAGGAAGGGTCTAAGGTTTGGAAGGGGAAGGATTTGGATATCACATCTCATGTTATAGGACGGGTCTCAGGTTTGGTATTAGAAGCATTGAGATATCAAGTCTCATGGTATAGGAAGGGTCTCAGAATTGGAATGGGAAGGAGTTGGATATCACATCTCAAGCTATAGGAAGGGTCTCAGGATTGGAATGGGAAGGAGTTTTATATTACATCTCATGCCATAGTATGGGTCTCAGGTTTGGTAGAAGCATGGGGATATCACATCTCATGCTATCGGAAGGGTATCAGGATTGGATTTGGAAGGAGTTGGATATCCCATCTCATGCTATAGGAAGGGTCTCAGGTTGGAATGGGAAGGAGTTGGATATCACATCTCATGTTATAGGAAGGGCCTCAGGATTGGAATGGGAAGGAGTTGGATATCCCATCTCATGTTATAGGACGGGTCTCTGGTTTGGTATAAGCATTGAGATATCACATCTCATGCTATAGGAAGGGTCTCAGGATTTGAATGGGAAGGATTTGGATATCACATCTCATGCTATAGGAAGGGTCTCAGGTTTGGTATACGCATGGAGATATCACTTCTCATGCTATAGGAAGGGTCTCAGGATTGGAATGGGAAGGAGTTGGATATCACATCTCATGCTATAGGAAGGGTCTCAGGTTGGAATGGGAAGGAGTTGGATATCACATCTCATGTTATAGGAAGGGCCTCAGGATTGGAATGGGAAGGAGTTGGATATCCCATCTCATGTTATAGGACGGGTCTCTGGTTTGGTATAAGCATTGAGATATCACTTCTCATGCTATAGGAAGGGTCTCAGGATTGGAATGGGAAGGAGTTGGATATCACATCTCATGCTATAGGAAGGGTCTCGGGTTTGGTATAAGCATGGAGATATCACTTCTCATGCTATAGGAAGGGTCTCAGGATTGGAATGGGAAGGAGTTGGATATCACATCTCATGTTATAGGAAGGATCTCAGGTTTGGTATTAGAAGCATTGAGACATCACATCTCATGCTATGGGAAGGGTCTCAGGATTAGAATGGGAAGGACTTGGATATCCCATCTCATGTTATAAGAAGGGTCTCAGGTTTGGTATTAGAAGCATTGAGATATCACATCTCATGCTATAGGAAGGGTCTCAGGATTGGAATGGGAAGGACTTGGATGTCAGATCTCATGCTATAGGGAGGGTCTCAAGTTTGATATTAGAAGCATTGAGATAACAAATCTCATGATATCGGAAGGGTGTCAGGATTGGAATGGGAAGGAGTTGGATATCACATCTAATGATAAAGGAAGGGTCTAAGGTTTGGAAGGGGAAGGATTTGGATATCACATCTCATGTTATAGGACGGGTCTCAGGTTTGGTATTAGAAGCATTGAGATATCAAGTCTCATGGTATAGGAAGTTCCTATAGCATGAGATGTGATATCTCAATGCTTCTAATACCAAACCTGAGACCCTTCCTATAACATGAGATGGGATATCCAACTCCTTCCCATTCCAATCCTGAGACCCTTCCGATAGCAGAGATGTGATATCTCAATGCTTATACCAAACCTTAGACCCTTGCTATGGCCTGAGATGTCATATACAACTCCTTCCCATTCCAATCCTGAGACCCTTCCTATAGCATGAGATGTGATATCTCAATGCTTATACCAAACCTGAGACCCTTCCTATAGCATGAGATGTGATATCCAACTCCTTCCCATTCCAATCCTGAGACCCTTCCTATAGCATGAGATGTGATATCTCAATGCTTCTAATACCAAACCTGAGACCCTTCCTATAGCATGAGATGTGATATCCAACTACTTCCCATTCCAATCCTGAGACCCTTCCTTTAGCATGAGATGTGATATCCAACTCCTTCCATTCCAATCCTGAGACCCGTCCTATAGCATGAGATGTGATATCTCAATGCTTATACCAAACCTGAGACCCTTCCTATAGCATGAGATGTGATATCCAACTACTTCCCATTCCAATCCTGAGACCCTTCCTATAGCATGAGATGTGATATCCAACTCCTTCCCTTTTCAAACCTGAGAGCCTATCTATAGCATGAGATGGGATATCCAACTCCTTCCCATTCCAATCCTGAGACACTTCCGATAGCAGAGATGTGATATCTCAAAGCTTATACCAAACCTGAGACCCTTCCTATAACATGAGATGTGATATCCAACTCCTTCCCGTTCCAAATCTGAGACCCTTCCTTTAGCATGAGATGTGATATCCAGCTCCTTCCCACTCCAATCCTGAGACACTTCCGATAGCATAAGATGTGATATCTCAATGCTTGTAATATCAAAACTGAGACCCTCCCTATTGCATGATATGTGATATCTAAGTCCTTCCCATTCCAATCCTGAGACCCTTCCTATAGCATGAGATGTGATATCTTAATGCTTCTACCAAACCTGAGACCCTTCCTTTAGCATGAGATGTGATATCCAACTCCTTCCCATTCCAGTCCTGAGACCCTTCCTATAGCATGAGATGTGATATCCAACTCCTTCCCGTTCCAAACCTGAGACCCTTCCTATAGCATATGTGATATCCAAATCCTTCCCATTCCAAACATGAGACCCTTCCTATAGCAAGAATGTAATATCCAACTCCTTCCCATTCCAATCCTGAGACCCTTCCTACAGCATGCGATGTGATATCTCAATGCTTCTAATACCAAACCTCAGACCCGTCCTATAACATGAGATGTGATATCCAACTTCTTCCCATTCCAATCCTGAGACCCTTCCTATAACATGAGATGTGATGTCTCAATGTTTCTAATACCAAACGTGATATCTTTCCTATAACATGAGATGTGATATCAAACTCCTTCCCATTCCAATCCTGTGACCCTTCCTATAGCATGAGATGTGATATCTCAATGCTTATACCAAACCTGAGACCCTTCCTATAGCTTGAGATGTGATATCCAACTCCTTCCCATTCCACTCCTGAGAACCTTCCTATAGCATGAGATGTGATATCTCAATGCCTCTAATACCAAACCTGAGATCCTTCCTCTAACATGAAATGTGATATCCAACTCCTTCCCCTTCCAAACCTGAGAGCCTTCCTATTGCATGAGATATGATATCCAAGTCCTTCCCATTCCAATCCTGAGACCCTTCCTATAACATGAGATGTGATATCCAACTCCTTCCCATTCCAACCTGAGACCCTTCCTATAGCATGAGATGGGATATCCAACTCCTTCCAAATCCAATCCTGATACCCTTCCGATAGCATGAGATGTGATATCCCAATGCTTCTACCAAACCTGAGACCCATACTATGGCATGAGATGTGATATCAAACTACTTCCCATTCCAATCCTGAGACCCTTCCTATAGCTTGAGATGTGATATCCAACTCCTTCCCATTCCAATTCTGAGACCCTTCCTATACCATGAGACTTTATATCTCAATGCTTCTAATATCAAACCTGAGACCCGTCCTATAACATGAGATGTGATATCCAAATCCTTCCCCTTCCAAACCTTAGACCCTTCCTTTATCATGAGATGTGATATCCAACTCCTTCCCATTCCAATCCTGACACCCTTCCGATATCATGAGATTTGTTATCTCAATGCTTCTAATATCAAATTTGAGACCCTCCCTATAGCATGAGATCTGACATCCAAGTCCTTCCCATTCCAATCCTGAGACCCTTCCTATAGCATGAGATGTGATATCTCAATGCTTCTAATACCAAACCTGAGACCCTTCCTATAACATGAGATGGGATATCCAACTCCTTCCCATTCCAATCCTGAGACCCTTCCGATAGCAGAGATGTGATATCTCAATGCTTATACCAAACCTTAGACCCTTGCTATGGCCTGAGATGTCATATACAACTCCTTCCCATTCCAATCCTGAGACCCTTCCTATAGCATGAGATGTGATATCTCAATGCTTATACCAGACCTGAGACCCTTCCTATAGCATGAGATGTGATATCCAACTCCTTCCCATTCCAATCCTGAGACCCTTCCCATAGCATGAGATGTGATGTCTCAATGCTTCTAATACCAAACCTGAGATCCTTCCTATAACATGAGATGTGATATCCAACTCCTTCCCATTCCAATCCTGAGACCCTTCCTATAGCATAAGAAGTGATATCTCCATGCTTATACCAAACCAGAGACCCGTCCTATAACATGAGATGGGATATCCAACTCCTTCCCATTCCAATCCTGAGCCACTTCCGATAGCAGAGATGTGATATCTCAATGCTTATACCAAACCTGAGACCCTTCCTATAACATGAGATGTGATATCCAACTCATTCCCGTTCCAAACCTGAGACACTTCCTATACCATATGTGATATCCAACTCCTTCCCATTCCAAACATGAGACCCTTCCTATAGCAAGAATGTAATATCCAACTCCAACCCATTCCAATCCTGAGACCATTCCTATAGCATGAGATGTGATATATCAATGCTTCTAATACCAAACCTGAGATCCTTCCTATGACATGAAATGTGATATCCAAATCCTTCCCATTCCAAACCTGAGACCCTTCCTACAGCATGCGATGTGATATCTCAATGCTTCTAATATCAAACCTGAGACCCGTCCTATAACATGAGATGGGATATCCAACTCCTTCCCGTTCCAAACCTGAGACACCTCCGATAGCAGAGATGTGATATCTCAATGCTTATACCAAACCTGAGACTCTTCCTATAACATGAGATGTGATATCCAACTCCTTCCCGTTCCAAACCTGAGACCCTTCCTATAGCATGAGATGTGATATCCAACTCCTTCCCGTTCCAATCATGAGACCCTTCCGATAGCATGAGATGTGATATCTCAATGCTTCTAATACCAAACCTGTGATCCTTCCTATAATAAGAGATGTGATATCCAAATCCTTCCCCTTCCAAACCTGAGACCCTCCCTTTAGCATGAGATGTGATATCCAACTCCTTCCCATTCCAATCCTGAGACCCTTCTGATAGCATGAGATGTGATATCTCAATGCCTCTAACACCAAACTTGAGATCCTACCTCTAACATGAAATGTGATATCCAACTCCTTCCCTTTCCAAATGTGAGATCCTCCCTATAGCATGAGATGTGATATCCAAGTCCTTCCAATTCCAATCCTGAGACCCTTCCTATAGCATGAGATGTGATATCTCAATGCTTCTAATACCAAACCTGAGACCCTTCCTATAACATAAGATGGGATATCCAACTCCTTCCCATTCCAATCCTGAGACCCTTCCGATAGCAGAGATGTGATATCGCAATGCTTATACCAAACCTGAGACCCTTCCTGTGGCATGAGATGCCATATACAACTCCTTCCCATTCCAATCCTGAGACCCTTCCTAGAGCATGAGATGTGATATCCAACTCCTTCCCATTCCAATCCTGAGACCCTTCCTATAGCATGAGATTTGATATCTCAATGCTTCTAACACCAAACCTGAGATCCTTCCGATAGCATGAGATGTGATATCTCAATGCTTCTAATACCAAACCTGAGATCATTCCTATAACACGAGATGTAATATCGAAATCCTTCCCCTACCAAACCTGAGACCCTCCCTTTAGCATGAGATGTGATATCCAACTCCTTCCCATTCCAATCCTGAGACCCTTCCTATAGCATGAGATGTGATGTCTCAATGCTTCTAATACCAAACCTGAGATCCTTCCTATAACATGAGATGTGATATCCAACTCCTTCCCATTCCAATCCTGAGACACTTCCTATAGCATGAGAAGTGATATCTCAATGCTTATACCAAACCTGAGACCCTTCCTACGGCATGAGATGTCATATACAACTACTTCCCATTCCAATCCTGAGACCCTTCCTATAGCATGAGATGTGATATCTCAATGCTTATACCAAACCTGAGACCCTTCCTATAGCATGAGATGTGATATCCAACTCCTTCCCATTCCAATCCTGAGACCCTTCCTATAGCATGAGATGTGATGTCTCAATCCTTCTAATACCAAACCTGAGATCCTTCCTATAACATGAGATGTGATATCCAACTCCATCCATTCCAATCCTGAGACCCGTCCTATAGCATGAGATGTGATATCTCAATGCTTATACCAAACCTGAGACCCTTCCTATAGCATGAGATGTGATATCCAACTACTTCCCATTCCAATCCTGAGACCCTTCCTATAGCATGAGATGTGATATCCAACTCCTTCCCTTTCCAAACCTGAGAGCATATCTATAGCATGAGATGTGATATCCAAGTCCTTCCCATTCCAATCCTGAGACCCTCCCTATAGCATGAGATGTGATATCTCAATGCTTCTAATACCAAACCTGAGACCCTTCCTATAGCATGAGATGTGATATCCAACTACTTCCCATTCCAATCCTGAGATCCTTCCTATAGCATGAGATGTGATATCCAACTCCTTCCATTCCAATCCTGAGACCCGCCCTATAGCATGAGATGTGATATCTCAATGCTTATACCAAACCTGAGACCCTTCCTATAGCATGAGATGTGATATCCAACTACTTCCCATTCCAATCCTGAGACCCGTCCTATAGCATGAGATGTGATATCTCAATGCTTATACCAAACCTGAGACCCTTCCTATAGCATGAGATGGGATATCCAACTCCTTCCCATTCCAATCCTGAGACACTTCCGATAGCAGAGATGTGATATCTCAATGCTTATACCAAACCTGAGACCCTTCCTATAACATGAGATGTGATATCCAACTCCTTCCCGTTCCAAACCTGAGACCCTTCCTTTAGCATGAGATGTGATATCCAGCTCCTTCCCATTCCAATCCTGAGACACTTCCGATAGCATAAGATGTGATATCTCAATGCTTCTAATATCAAAACTGAGACCCTCCCTATAGCATGATATGTGATATCTAAGTCCTTCCCATTCCAATCCTGAGACCCTTCCTATAGCATGAGATGTGATATCTCAATGCTTCTACCAAACCTGAGACCCTTCCTTTAGCATGAGATGTGATATCCAACTCCTTCCCATTCCAGTCCTGAGACCCTTCCTATAGCATGAGATATGATATCTCAATACTTCTAATACCAAACCTGAGATCCTTCCGATAACATGAGATGTGATATACAAATCCTTCCCATTGCAAACCTGAGACCCTCCCTTTAGCATGAGATGTGATATCCAACTCCTTCCCATTCCAATCCTGAGACCCTTCTGATAGCATGAGATGTGATATCTCAATGCTTCTAATACCAAACCTGAGATCCTTCCTGTAACATGAGATGTGATATCCAACTCCTTCCCATTCCAATCCTGAGACCCTTCCTATAGCATGAGAAGTGATATCTCCATGCGTATACCAAACCTGAGACCCTTCCTATAGCATGAGATGTGATATCCAAATCCTTCCCATTCCAATCCTGAGACCCTTCCTATAGCATGAGATGTGATATCTCAATGCTTATACCAAACCAGAGACCCGTCCTATAACATGAGATGGGATATCCAACTCCTTCCCATTCCAATCCTGAGCCACTTCCGATAGCAGAGATGTTATATCTCAATGCTTCTAATATCAAACCTGAGATCCTTCCTATAACATGAGATGTGATATCCAAATCCTTCCCCTTCCAAACCTGAGACCCTCCCTTTAGCATGAGATGTGATATCCAACTCCTTCCCATTCCAATCCTGAGACCCTTCTGATAGCATGAGATGTGATATCTCAATGCCTCTAATACCAAACCTGAGATCCTACCTCTAACATGAAATGTGATATCCAACTCCTTCCCTTTCCAAACGTGAGACCCTCCCTATAGCATGAGATGTGATATCCAAGTCCTTCCCATTCCAATCCTGAGACCCTTCCTATAGCATGAGATGTGATATCTCAATGCTTCTAATACCAAACCTGAGACCCTTCCTATAACATAAGATGGGATATCCAACTCCTTCCCATTCCAATCCTGAGACCCTTCCGATAGCAGAGATGTGATATCTCAATGCTTATACCAAACCTGAGACCCTTCCTGTGGCATGAGATGTCATATACAACTCCTTCCCATTCCAATCCTGAGACCCTTCCTATAGCATGAGATGTGATATCCAACTCCTTCCCATTCCAATCCTGAGATCCTTCCGATAGCATGAGATGTGATATCTCAATGCTTCTAATACCAAACCTGAGATCATTCCTATAACACGAGATGTAATATCCAAATCCTTCCCCTTCCAAACCTGAGACCCTCCCTTTAGCATGAGATGTGATATCCAACTCCTTCCCATTCCAATCCTGAGACCCTTCCTATAGCATGAGATGTGATGTCTCAATGCTTCTAATACCAAACCTGAGATACTTCCTATAACATGAGATGTGATATCCAACTCCTTCCCATTCCAATCCTGAGACACTTCCTATAGCATGAGAAGTGATATCTCAATGCTTTTACCAAACCTGAGACCCTTCCTACGGCATGAGATGTCATATACAACTCCTTCCCATTCCAATCCTGAGACCCTTCCTATAGCATGAGATGTGATATCTCAATGCGTATACCAAACCTGAGACCCTTCCTATAGCATGAGATGTGATATCCAACTCCTTCCCATTCCAATCCTGAGACCCTTCCTATAGCATGAGATGTGATGTCTCAATCCTTCTAATACCAAACCTGAGATCCTTCCTATAACATGAGATGTGATATCCAACTCCTTCCATTCCAATCCTGAGACCCGTCCTATAGCATGAGATGTGATATCTCAATGCTTATACCAAACCTGAGACCTTCCTATAGCATGAGGTGTGATATCCAACTACTTCCCATTCCAATCCTGAGACCCTTCCTATAGCATGAGATGTGATATCCAACTCCTTCCCTTTCCAAACCTGAGAGCATATCTATAGCATGAGATGTGATATCCAAGTCCTTCCCATTCCAATCCTGAGACCCTTCCTATAGCATGAGATGTGATATCTCAATGCTTCTAATACCAAACCTGAGACCCTTCCTATAGCATGAGATGTGATATCCAACTACTTCCCCTTCCAATCCTGAGACCCTTCCTTTAGCATGAGATGTGATATCCAACTCCTTCCATTCCAATCCTGAGACCCGTCCTATAGCATGAGATGTGATATCTCAATGCTTATACCAAACCTGAGACCCTTCCTATAGCATGAGATGTGATATCCAACTACTTCCCATTCCAATCCTGAGACCCTTCCTATAGCATGAGATGTGATATCCAACTCCTTCCCTTTTTAAACCTGAGAGCCTATCTATAGCATGAGATGGGATATCCAACTCCTTCCCATTCCAATCCTGAGACACTTCCGATAGCAGAGATGTGATATCTCAATGCTTATACCAAACCTGAGACCCTTCCTATAACATGAGATGTGATATCCAACTCCTTCCCGTTCCAAACCTGAGACCCTTCCTTTAGCATGAGATGTGATATCCAGCTCCTTCCCATTCCAATCCTGAGACACTTCCGATAGCATAAGATGTGATATCTCAATGCTTCTAATATCAAAACTGAGACCCTCCCTATAGCATGATATGTGATATCTAAGTCCTTCCCATTCCAATCCTGAGACCCTTCCTATAGCATGAGATGTGATATCTCAATGCTTCTACCAAACCTGAGACCCTTCCTTTAGCATGAAATGTGATATCCAACTCCTTCCCATTCCAGTCCTGAGACCCTTCCTATAGCATGAGATGTGATATCCAACTCCTTCCCTTTCCAAACCTGAGAGCATATCTATAGCATGAGATGTGATATCCAAGTCCTTCCCATTCCAATCCTGAGACCCTTCCTATAGCATGAGATGTGATATCTCAATGCTTCTAATACCAAACCTGAGACCCTTCCTATAGCATGAGATGTGATATCCAACTACTTCCCATTCCAATCCTGAGACCCTTCCTTTAGCATGAGATGTGATATCCAACTCCTTCCATTCCAATCCTGAGACCCGTCCTATAGCATGAGATGTGATATCTCAATGCTTATACCAAACCTGAGACCCTTCCTATAGCATGAGATGTGATATCCAACTACTTCCCATTCCAATCCTGAGACCCATCCTATAGCATGAGATGTGATATCCAACTCCTTCCCTTTTTAAACCTGAGAGCCTATCTATAGCATGAGATGGGATATCCAACTCCTTCCCATTCCAATCCTGAGACACTTCTGATAGCAGAGATGTGATATCTCAATGCTTATACCAAACCTGAGACCCTTCCTATAACATGAGATGTGATATCCAACTCCTTCCCGTTCCAAACCTGAGACCCTTCCTTTAGCATGAGATGTGATATCCAGCTCCTTCCCATTCCAATCCTGAGACACTTCCGATAGCATAAGATGTGATATCTCAATGCTTCTAATATCAAAACTGAGACCCTCCCTATAGCATGATATGTGATATCTAAGTCCTTCCCATTCCAATCCTGAGACCCTTCCTATAGCATGAGATGTGATATCTCAATGCTTCTACCAAACCTGAGACCCTTCCTTTAGCATTTGTATTTTATTTATTTATAACGCGCAAACCAACAGGCCCGCAGGCATCAGGGCGCAATTTGTACAAGGTTACAGATATGCAGGTATAACAGAGAAACATTAAACATTTACACATGGGATCCGATATGCAGGTATAACACAGAATCCTTATATACATTTACAAGAGGATCTTATATACATATGTACAGTAGTTTCAGTGCCGATAGGTGATAGTAGCGGTCGGCAAGTCAGGGTAGGTCAGGAAGAAGCGCGAAGCCGGCATGAAATGTGATATCCAACTCCTTCCCATTCCAGTCCTGAGACCCTTCCTATAGCATGAGATATGATATCTCAATACTTCTAATACCAAACCTGAGATCCTTCCGATAACATGAGATGTGATATCCAAATCCTTCCCATTCCAAACCTGAGACCCTCCCTTTAGCATGAGATGTGATATCCAACTCCTTCCCATTTCAATCCTGAGACCCTTCTGATAGCATGAGATGTGATATCTCAATGCTTCTAATACCAAACCTGAGATCCTTCCTATAACATGAGATGTGATATCCAACTCCTTCCCATTCCAATCCCGAGACCCTTCCTATAGCATGAGAAGTGATATCTCCATGCGTATACCAAACCTGAGACCCTTCCTATAGCATGAGATGTGATATCCAAATCCTTCCCATTCCAATCCTGAGACCCTTCCTATAGCATGAGATGTGATATCTCAATGCTTATACCAAACCAGAGACCCGTCCTATAACATGAGATGGGATATCCAACTCCTTCCCATTCCAATCCTGAGCCACTTCCGATAGCAGAGATGTGATATCTCAATGCTTCTAATACCAAACCTGTGATCCTTCCTATAATAAGAGATGTGATATCCAAATCCTTCCCCTTCCAAACCTGAGACCCTCCCTTTAGCATGAGATGTGATATCTCAATGCCTCTAATACCAAACCTGAGATCCTTCCAGTAGCATGAGATGTCATATCTCAATGCTTCTGATACCAAACCTGAGATCCTTCCTATAACATGAGATGTGATATCCAAATCCTTCCCCTTCCAAACCTGAGACCCTCCCTTTAGCATGAGATGTGATATCCAACTCCTTCCCATTCCAATCCTGAGACCCTTCTGATAGCATGAGATGTGATATCTCAATGCCTCTAATACCAAACCTGAGATCCTACCTCTAACATGAAATGTGATATCCAACTCCTCCCCTTTCCAAACGTGAGACCCTCCCTATAGCATGAGATGTGATATCCAAGTCCTTCCCATTCCAATCCTGAGACCCTTCCTATAGCATGAGATGTGATATCTCAATGCTTCTAGTACCAAACCTGAGACCCTTCCTATAACATAAGATGGGATATCCAACTCCTTCCCATTCCAATCCTGAGACCCTTCCGATAGCAGAGATGTGATATCTCAATGCTTATACCAAACCTGAGACCCTTCCTGTGGCATGAGATGTCATATACAACTCCTTCCCATTCCAATCCTGAGACCCTTCCTATAGCATGAGATGTGATATCCAACTCCTTCCCATTCCAATCCTGAGACCCTTCCTATAGCATGAGATTTGATATCTCAATGCTTCTAACAACAAACCTGAGATCCTTCCGATAGCATGAGATGTGATATCTCAATGCTTCTAATACCAAACCTGAGATCATTCCTATAACACGAGATGTAATATCCAAATCCTTCCCCTTCCAAACCTGAGACCCTCCCTTTAGCATGAGATGTGATATCCAACTCCTTCCCATTCCAATCCTGAGACCCTTCCTGTAGCATGAGATGTGATGTCTCAATGCTTCTAATACCAAACCTGAGATACTTCCTATAACATGAGATGTGATATCCAACTCCTTCCCATTCCAATCCTGAGACACTTCCTATAGCATGAGAAGTGATATCTCAATGCTTATACCAAACCTGAGACCCTTCCTACGGCATGAGATGTCATATACAACTCCTTCCCATTCCAATCCTGAGACGCTTCCTATAGCATGAGATGTGATATCTCAATGCGTATACCAAACCTGAGACCCTTCCTATAGCATGAGATGTGATATCCAACTCCTTCCCATTACAATCCTGAGACCCTTCCTATAGCATGAGATGTGATGTCTCAATCCTTCTAATACCAAACCCGAGATCCTTCCTATAACATGAGATGTGATATCCAACTCCTTCCATTCCAATCCTGAGACCCGTCCTATAGCATGAGATGTGATATCTCAATGCTTATACCAAACCTGAGACCCTTCCTATAGCATGAGATGTGATATCCAACTACTTCCCATTCCAATCCTGAGACCCTTCCTATAGCATGAGATGTGATATCCAACTCCTTCCCTTTCCAAACCTGAGAGCATATCTATAGCATGAGATGTGATATCCAAGTCCTTCCCATTCCAATCCTGAGACCCTTCCTATAGCATGAGATGTGATATCTCAATGCTTCTAATACCAAACCTGAGACCCTTCCTATAGCATGAGATGTGATATCCAACTACTTCCCATTCCAATCCTGAGACCCTTCCTTTAGCATGAGATGTGATATCCAGCTCCTTCCCATTCCAATCCTGAGACACTTCCGATAGCATAAGATGTGATATCTCAATGCTTCTAATATCAAAACTGAGACCCTCCCTATAGCATGATATGTGATATCTAAGTCCTTCCCATTCCAATCCTGAGACCCTTCCTATAGCATGAGATGTGATATCTCAATGCTTCTACCAAACCTGAGAC
The DNA here is from genome assembly GCF_040938575.1 of Ambystoma mexicanum. NCBI lineage: Eukaryota > Metazoa > Chordata > Amphibia > Caudata > Ambystomatidae > Ambystoma > Ambystoma mexicanum. The sequence continues at coordinate 1,153,494,808 of NC_090934.1, forward strand.
CCTTCCTTTAGCATGAAATGTGATATCCAACTCCTTCCCATTCCAATCCTGAGACCCTTCCTATAGCATGAGAAGTGATATCTCCATGCGTATACCAAACCTGAGACCCTTCCTATAGCATGAGATGTGATATCCAAATCCTTCCCATTCCAATCCTGAGACCCTTCCTATATCATGAGATGTGATATCTCAATGCTTATACCAAACCAGAGACCCGTCCTATAACATGAGATGGGATATCCAACTCCTTCCCATTCCAATCCTGAGCCACTTCCGATAGCAGAGATGTGATATCTCAATGCTTCTAATACCAAACCTGTGATCCTTCCTATAATAAGAGATGTGATATCCAAATCCTTCCCCTTCCAAACCTGAGACCCTCCCTTTAGCATGAGATGTGATATCTCAATGCCTCTAATACCAAACCTGAGATCCTTCCAATAGCATGAGATGTCATATCTCAATGCTTCTGATACCAAACCTGAGATCCTTCCCATAACATGAGATGTGATATCCAAATCCTTCCCCTTCCAAACCTGAGACCCTCCCTTAAGCATGAGATGTGATATCCAACTCCTTCCCATTCCAATCCTGAGACCCTTCCGATAGCATGAGATGTGATATCTCAATGCCTCTAATACCAAACCTGAGATCCTACCTCTAACATGAAATGTGATATCCAACTCCTTCCCTTTCCAAATGTGAGACCCACCCTATAGCATGAGATGTGATATCCACGTCCTTCCCATTCCAATCCTGAGACCCTTCCTATAGCATGAGATGTGATATCCAAATCCTTCCCATTCCAATCCTGAGACCCTTCCTATAGCATGAGAAGTGATATCTCCATGCGTATACCAAACCTGAGACCCTTCCTATAGCATGAGATGTGATATCCAAATCCTTCCCATTCCAATCCTGAGACCCTTCCTATAGCATGAGATGTGATATCTCAATGCTTATACCAAACCAGAGACCCGTCCTATAACATGAGATGGGATATCCAACTCCTTCCCATTCCAATCCTGAGCCACTTCCGATAGCAGAGATGTGATATCTCAATGCTTCTAATACCAAACCTGAGATCCTTCCTATAACATGAGATGTGATATCCAAATCCTTCCCCTTCCAAACCTGAGACCCTCCCTTTAGCATGAGATGTGATATCCAACTCCTTCCCATTCCAATCCTGAGACCCTTCTGATAGCATGAGATGTGATATCTCAATGCCTCTAATACCAAACCTGAGATCCTACCTCTAACATGAAATGTGATATCCAACTCCTTCCCTTTCCAAACGTGAGACCCTCCCTATAGCATGAGATGTGATATCCAAGTCCTTCCCATTCCAATCCTGAGACCCTTCCTATAGCATGAGATGTGATATCTCAATGCTTCTAGTACCAAACCTGAGACCCTTCCTATAACATAAGATGGGATATCCAACTCCTTCCCATTCCAATCCTGAGACCCTTCCGATAGCAGAGATGTGATATCTCAATGCTTATACCAAACCTGAGACCCTTCCTGTGGCATGAGATGTCATATACAACTCCTTCCCATTCCAATCCTGAGACCCTTCCTATAGCATGAGATGTGATATCCAACTCCTTCCCATTCCAATCCTGAGACCCTTCCTATAGCATGAGATTTGATATCTCAATGCTTCTAACACCAAACCTGAGATCCTTCCGATAGCATGAGATGTGATATCTCAATGCTTCTAATACCAAACCTGAGATCATTCCTATAACACGAGATGTAATATCCAAATCCTTCCCCTTCCAAACCTGAGACCCTCCCTTTAGCATGAGATGTGATCTCCAACTCCTTCCCATTCCAATCCTGAGGCCCTTCCTATAGCATGAGATGTGATGTCTCAATGCTTCTAATACCAAACCTGAGATACTTCCTATAACATGAGATGTGATATCCAACTCCTTCCCATTCCAATCCTGAGACACTTCCTATAGCATGAGAAGTGATATCTCAATGCTTATACCAAACCTGAGACCCTTCCTACGGCATGAGATGTCATATACAACTCCTTCCCATTCCAATCCTGAGACCCTTCCTATAGCATGAGATGTGATATCTCAATGCGTATACCAAACCTGAGACCCTTCCTATAGCATGAGATGTGATATCCAACTCCTTCCCATTACAATCCTGAGACCCTTCCTATAGCATGAGATGTGATGTCTCAATCCTTCTAATACCAAACCTGAGATCCTTCCTATAACATGAGATGTGATATCCAACTCCTTCCATTCCAATCCTGAGACCCGTCCTATAGCATGAGATGTGATATCTCAATGCTTATACCAAACCTGAGACCCTTCCTATAGCATGAGATGTGATATCCAACTACTTCCCATTCCAATCCTGAGACCCTTCCTATAGCATGAGATGTGATATCCAACTCCTTCCCTTTCCAAACCTGAGAGCATATCTATAGCATGAGATGTGATATCCAAGTCCTTCCCATTCCAATCCTGAGACCCTTCCTATAGCATGAGATGTGATATCTCAATGCTTCTAATACCAAACCTGAGACCCTTCCTATAGCATGAGATGTGATATCCAACTACTTCCCATTCCAATCCTGAGACCCTTCCTTTAGCATGAGATGTGATATCCAGCTCCTTCCCATTCCAATCCTGAGACACTTCCGATAGCATAAGATGTGATATCTCAATGCTTCTAATATCAAAACTGAGACCCTCCCTATAACATGATATGTGATATCTAAGTCCTTCCCATTCCAATCCTGAGACCCTTCCTATAGCATGAGATGTGATATCTCAATGCTTCTACCAAACCTGAGACCCTTCCTTTAGCATGAAATGTGATATCCAAGTCCTTCCCATTCCAATCCTGAGACCCTTCCTATAGCATGAGATGTGATATCTCAATGCTTCTAATACCAAACCTGAGACCCTTCCTATAGCATGAGATGTGATATCCAACTACTTCCCATTCCAATCCTGAGACCCTTCCTTTAGCATGAGATGTGATATCCAACTCCTTCCATTCCAATCCTGAGACCCGTCCTATAGCATGAGATGTGATATCTCAATGCTTATACCAAACCTGAGACCCTTCCTATAGCATGAGATGTGATATCCAACTACTTCCCATTCCAATCCTGAGACCCTTCCTATAGCATGAGATGTGATATCCAACTCCTTCCCTTTTTAAACCTGAGAGCCTATCTATAGCACGAGATGGGATATCCAACTCCTTCCCATTCCAATCCTGAGACACTTCTGATAGCAGAGATGTGATATCTCAATGCTTATACCAAACCTGAGACCCTTCCTATAACATGAGATGTGATATCCAACTCCTTCCCGTTCCAAACCTGAGACCCTTCCTTTAGCATGAGATGTGATATCCAGCTCCTTCCCATTCCAATCCTGAGACACTTCCGATAGTATAAGATGTGATATCTCAATGCTTCTAATATCAAAACTGAGACCCTCCCTATAGCATGATATGTGATATCTAAGTCCTTCCCATTCCAATCCTGAGACCCTTCCTATAGCATGAGATGTGATATCTCAATGCTTCTACGAAACCTGAGACCCTTCCTTTAGCATGAAATGTGATATCCAACTCCTTCCCATTCCAGTCCTGAGACCCTTCCTATAGCATGAGATATGATATCTCAATACTTCTAATACCAAACCTGAGATCCTTCCGATAACATGAGATGTGATATCCAAATCCTTCCCATTCCAAACCTGAGACCCTCCCTTTAGCATGAGATGTGATATCCAACTCCTTCCCATTTCAATCCTGAGACCCTTCTGATAGCATGAGATGTGATATCTCAATGCTTCTAATACCAAACCTGAGATCCTTCCTATAACATGAGATGTGATATCCAACTCCTTCCCATTCCAATCCTGAGACCCTTCCTATAGCATGAGAAGTGATATCTCCATGCGTATACCAAACCTGAGACCCTTCCTATAGCATGAGATGTGATATCCAAATCCTTCCCATTCCAATCCTGAGACCCTTCCTATAGCATGAGATGTGATATCTCAATGCTTATACCAAACCAGAGACCCGTCCTATAACATGAGATGGGATATCCAACTCCTTCCCATTCCAATCCTGAGCCACTTCCGATAGCAGAGATGTGATATCTCAATGCTTCTAATACCAAACCTGTGATCCTTCCTATAATAAGAGATGTGATATCCAAATCCTTCCCCTTCCAAACCTGAGACCCTCCCTTTAGCATGAGATGTGATATCTCAATGCCTCTAATACCAAACCTGAGATCCTTCCAATAGCATGAGATGTCATATCTCAATGCTTCTGATACCAAACCTGAGATCCTTCCTATAACATGAGATGTGATATCCAAATCCTTCCCCTTCCAAACCTGAGACCCTCCCTTAAGCATGAGATGTGATATCCAACTCCTTCCCATTCCAATCCTGAGACCCTTCTGATAGCATGAGATGTGATATCTCAATGCCTCTAATACCAAACCTGAGATCCTACCTCTAACATGAAATGTGATATCCAACTCCTTCCCTTTCCAAATGTGAGACCCACCCTATAGCATGAGATGTGATATCCACGTCCTTCCCATTCCAATCCTGAGACCCTTCCTATAGCATGAGATGTGATATCCAAATCCTTCCCATTCCAATCCTGAGACCCTTCCTATAGCATGAGAAGTGATATCTCCATGCGTATACCAAACCTGAGACCCTTCCTATAGCATGAGATGTGATATCCAAATCCTTCCCATTCCAATCCTGAGACCCTTCCTATAGCATGAGATGTGATATCTCAATGCTTATACCAAACCAGAGACCCGTCCTATAACATGAGATGGGATATCCAACTCCTTCCCATTCCAATCCTGAGCCACTTCCGATAGCAGAGATGTGATATCTCAATGCTTCTAATACCAAACCTGAGATCCTTCCTATAACATGAGATGTGATATCCAAATCCTTCCCCTTCCAAACCTGAGACCCTCCCTTTAGCATGAGATGTGATATCCAACTCCTTCCCATTCCAAACATGAGATCCTTCTGATAGCATGAGATGTGATATCTCAATGCCTCTAATACCAAACCTGAGATCCTACCTCTAACATGAAATGTGATATCCAACTCCTTCCCTTTCCAAACGTGAGACCCTCCCTATAGCATGAGATGTGATATCCAAGTCCTTCCCATTCCAATCCTGAGACCCTTCCTATAGCATGAGATGTGATATCTCAATGCTTCTAGTACCAAACCTGAGACCCTTCCTATAACATAAGATGGGATATCCAACTCCTTCCCATTCCAATCCTGAGACCCTTCCGATAGCAGAGATGTGATATCTCAATGCTTATACCAAACCTGAGACCCTTCCTGTGGCATGAGATGTCATATACAACTCCTTCCCATTCCAATCCTGAGACCCTTCCTATAGCATGAGATGTGATATCCAACTCCTTCCCATTCCAATCCTGAGACCCTTCCTATAGCATGAGATTTGATATCTCAATGCTTCTAACACCAAACCTGAGATCCTTCCGATGGCATGAGATGTGATATCTCAATGCTTCTAATACCAAACCTGAGATCATTCCTATAACACGAGATGTAATATCCAAATCCTTCCCCTTCCAAACCTGAGACCCTCCCTTTAGCATGAAATGTGATATCCAACTCCTTCCCATTCCAATCCTGAGACCCTTCCTATAGCATGAGATGTGATGTCTCAATGCTTCTAATACCAAACCTGAGATACTTCCTATAACATGAGATGTGATATCCAACTCCTTCCCATTCCAATCCTGAGACACTTCCTATAGCATGAGAAGTGATATCTCAATGCTTATACCAAACCTGAGACCCTTCCTACGGCATGAGATGTCATATACAACTCCTTCCCATTCCAATCCTGAGACCCTTCCTATAGCATGAGATGTGATATCTCAATGCGTATACCAAACCTGAGACCCTTCCTATAGCATGAGATGTGATATCCAACTCCTTCCCATTACAATCCTGAGACCCTTCCTATAGCATGAGATGTGATGTCTCAATCCTTCTAATACCAAACCTGAGATCCTTCCTATAACATGAGATGTGATATCCAACTCCTTCCATTCCAATCCTGAGACCCGTCCTATAGCATGAGATGTGATATCTCAATGCTTATACCAAACCTGAGACCCTTCCTATAGCATGAGATGTGATATCCAACTACTTCCCATTCCAATCCTGAGACCCTTCCTATAGCATGAGATGTGATATCCAACTCCTTCCCTTTCCAAACCTGAGAGCATATCTATAGCATGAGATGTGATATCCAAGTCCTTCCCATTCCAATCCTGAGACCCTTCCTATAGCATGAGATGTGATATCTCAATGCTTCTAATACCAAACCTGAGACCCTTCCTATAGCATGAGATGTGATATCCAACTACTTCCCATTCCAATCCTGAGACCCTTCCTTTAGCATGAGATGTGATATCCAGCTCCTTCCCATTCCAATCCTGAGACACTTCCGATAGCATAAGATGTGATATCTCAATGCTTCTAATATCAAAACTGAGACCCTCCCTATAGCATGATATGTGATATCTAAGTCCTTCCCATTCCAATCCTGAGACCCTTCCTATAGCATGAGATGTGATATCTCAATGCTTCTACCAAACCTGAGACCCTTCCTTTAGCATGAAATGTGATATCCAACTCCTTCCCATTCCAGTCCTGAGACACTTCTGATAGCAGAGATGTGATATCTCAATGCTTATACCAAACCTGAGACCCTTCCTATAACATGAGATGTGATATCCAACTCCTTCCCATTCCAAACCTGAGACCCTTCCTTTAGCATGAGATGTGATATCCAGCTCCTTCCCATTCCAATCCTGAGACACTTCCGATAGCATAAGATGTGATATCTCAATGCTTCTAATATCAAAACTGAGACCCTCCCTATAGCATGATATGTGATATCTAAGTCCTTCCCATTCCAATCCTGAGACCCTTCCTATAGCATGAGATGTGATATCTCAATGCTTCTACCAAACCTGAGACCCTTCCTTTAGCATGAAATGTGATATCCAACTCCTTCCCATTCCAGTCCTGAGACCCTTCCTATAGCATGAGATATGATATCTCAATACTTCTAATACCAAACCTGAGATCCTTCCGATAACATGAGATGTGATATCCAAATCCTTCCCATTCCAAACCTGAGACCCTCCCTTTAGCATGAGATGTGATATCCAACTCCTTCCCATTTCAATCCTGAGACCCTTCTGATAGCATGAGATGTGATATCTCAATGCTTCTAATACCAAACCTGAGATCCTTCCTATAACATGAGATGTGATATCCAACTCCTTCCCATTCCAATCCTGAGACCCTTCCTATAGCATGAGAAGTGATATCTCCATGCGTATACCAAACCTGAGACCCTTCCTATAGCATGAGATGTGATATCCAAATCCTTCCCATTCCAATCCTGAGACCCTTCCTATAGCATGAGATGTGATATCTCAATGCTTATACCAAACCAGAGACCCGTCCTATAACATGAGATGGGATATCCAACTCCTTCCCATTCCAATCCTGAGCCACTTCCGATAGCAGAGATGTGATATCTCAATGCTTCTAATACCAAACCTGTGATCCTTCCTATAATAAGAGATGTGAGATCCAAATCCTTCCCCTTCCAAACCTGAGACCCTCCCTTTAGCATGAGATGTGATATCTCAATGCCTCTAATACCAAACCTGAGATCCTTCCAATAGCATGAGATGTCATATCTCAATGCTTCTGATACCAAACCTGAGATCCTTCCTATAACATGAGATGTGATATCCAAATCCTTCCCCTTCCAAACCTGAGACCCTCCCTTAAGCATGAGATGTGATATCCAACTCCTTCCCATTCCAATCCTGAGACCCTTCTGATAGCATGAGATGTGATATCTCAATGCCTCTAATACCAAACCTGAGATCCTACCTCTAACATGAAATGTGATATCCAACTCCTTCCCTTTCCAAATGTGAGACCCACCCTATAGCATGAGATGTGATATCCACGTCCTTCCCATTCCAATCCTGAGACCCTTCCTATAGCATGAGATGTGATATCGAAATCCTTCCCATTCCAATCCTGAGACCCTTCCTATAGCATGAGAAGTGATATCTCCATGCGTATACCAAACCTGAGACCCTTCCTATAGCATGAGATGTGATATCCAAATCCTTCCCATTCCAATCCTGAGACCCTTCCTATAGCATGAGATGTGATATCTCAATGCTTATACCAAACCAGAGACCCGTCCTATAACATGAGATGGGATATCCAACTCCTTCCCATTCCAATCCTGAGCCACTTCCGATAGCAGAGATGTGATATCTCAATGCTTCTAATACCAAACCTGAGATCCTTCCTATAACATGAGATGTGATATCCAAATCCTTCCCCTTCCAAACCTGAGACCCTCCCTTTAGCATGAGATGTGATATCCAACTCCTTCCCATTCCAAACCTGAGACCCTTCTGATAGCATGAGATGTGATATCTCAATGCCTCTAATACCAAACCTGAGATCCTACCTCTAACATGAAATGTGATATCCAACTCCTTCCCTTTCCAAACGTGAGACCCTCCCTATAGCATGAGATGTGATATCCAAGTCCTTCCCATTCCAATCCTGAGACCCTTCCTATAGCATGAGATGTGATATCTCAATGCTTCTACCAAACCTGAGACCCTTCCTTTAGCATGAAATGTGATATCCAACTCCTTCCCATTCCAGTCCTGAGACCCTTCCTATAGCATGAGATATGATATCTCAATACTTCTAATACCAAACCTGAGATCCTTCCGATAACATGAGATGTGATATCCAAATCCTTCCCATTCCAAACCTGAGACCCTCCCTTTAGCATGAGATGTGATATCCAACTCCTTCCCATTTCAATCCTGAGACCCTTCTGATAGCATGAGATGTGATATCTCAATGCTTCTAATACCAAACCTGAGATCCTTCCTATAACATGAGATGTGATATCCAACTCCTTCCCATTCCAATCCTGAGACCCTTCCTATAGCATGAGAAGTGATATCTCCATGCGTATACCAAACCTGAGACCCTTCCTATAGCATGAGATGTGATATCCAAATCCTTCCCATTCCAATCCTGAGACCCTTCCTATAGCATGAGATGTGATATCTCAATGCTTATACCAAACCAGAGACCCGTCCTATAACATGAGATGGGATATCCAACTCCTTCCCATTCCAATCCTGAGCCACTTCCGATAGCAGAGATGTGATATCTCAATGCTTCTAATACCAAACCTGTGATCCTTCCTATAATAAGAGATGTGATATCCAAATCCTTCCCCTTCCAAACCTGAGACCCTCCCTTTAGCATGAGATGTGATATCTCAATGCCTCTAATACCAAACCTGAGATCCTTCCAATAGCATGAGATGTCATATCTCAATGCTTCTGATACCAAACCTGAGATCCTTCCTATAACATGAGATGTGATATCCAAATCCTTCCCCTTCCAAACCTGAGACCCTCCCTTAAGCATGAGATGTGATATCCAACTCCTTCCCATTCCAATCCTGAGACCCTTCTGATAGCATGAGATGTGATATCTCAATGCCTCTAATACCAAACCTGAGATCCTACCTCTAACATGAAATGTGATATCCAACTCCTTCCCTTTCCAAATGTGAGACCCACCCTATAGCATGAGATGTGATATCCACGTCCTTCCCATTCCAATCCTGAGACCCTTCCTATAGCATGAGATGTGATATCCAAATCCTTCCCATTCCAATCCTGAGACCCTTCCTATAGCATGAGAAGTGATATCTCCATGCGTATACCAAACCTGAGACCCTTCCTATAGCATGAGATGTGATATCCAAATCCTTCCCATTCCAATCCTGAGACCCTTCCTATAGCATGAGATGTGATATCTCAATGCTTATACCAAACCAGAGACCCGTCCTATAACATGAGATGGGATATCCAACTCCTTCCCATTCCAATCCTGAGCCACTTCCGATAGCAGAGATGTGATTTCTCAATGCTTCTAATACCAAACCTGAGATCCTTCCTATAACATGAGATGTGATATCCAAATCCTTCCCCTTCCAAACCTGAGACCCTCCCTTTAGCATGAGATGTGATATCCAACTCCTTCCCATTCCAAACCTGAGACCCTTCTGATAGCATGAGATGTGATATCTCAATGCCTCTAATACCAAACCTGAGATCCTACCTCTAACATGAAATGTGATATCCAACTCCTTCCATTCCAATCCTGAGACCCGTCCTATAGCATGAGATGTGATATCTCAATGCTTATACCAAACCTGAGACCCTTCCTATAGCATGAGATGTGATATCCAACTACTTCCCATTCCAATCCTGAGACCCTTCCTATAGCATGAGATGTGATATCCAACTCCTTCCCTTTCCAAACCTGAGAGCATATCTATAGCATGAGATGTGATATCCAAGTCCTTCCCATTCCAATCCTGAGACCCTTCCTATAGCATGAGATGTGATATCTCAATGCTTCTAATACCAAACCTGAGACCCTTCCTATAGCATGAGATGTGATATCCAACTACTTCCCATTCCAATCCTGAGACCCTTCCTTTAGCATGAGATGTGATATCCAGCTCCTTCCCATTCCAATCCTGAGACACTTCCGATAGCATAAGATGTGATATCTCAATGCTTCTAATATCAAAACTGAGACCCTCCCTATAGCATGATATGTGATATCTAAGTCCTTCCCATTCCAATCCTGAGACCCTTCCTATAGCATGAGATGTGATATCTCAATGCTTCTACCAAACCTGAGACCCTTCCTTTAGCATGAAATGTGATATCCAACTCCTTCCCATTCCAGTCCTGAGACACTTCTGATAGCAGAGATGTGATATCTCAATGCTTATACCAAACCTGAGACCCTTCCTATAACATGAGATGTGATATCCAACTCCTTCCCATTCCAAACCTGAGACCCTTCCTTTAGCATGAGATGTGATATCCAGCTCCTTCCCATTCCAATCCTGAGACACTTCCGATAGCATAAGATGTGATATCTCAATGCTTCTAATATCAAAACTGAGACCCTCCCTATAGCATGATATGTGATATCTAAGTCCTTCCCATTCCAATCCTGAGACCCTTCCTATAGCATGAGATGTGATATCTCAATGCTTCTACCAAACCTGAGACCCTTCCTTTAGCATGAAATGTGATATCCAACTCCTTCCCATTCCAGTCCTGAGACCCTTCCTATAGCATGAGATATGATATCTCAATACTTCTAATACCAAACCTGAGATCCTTCCGATAACATGAGATGTGATATCCAAATCCTTCCCATTCCAAACCTGAGACCCTCCCTTTAGCATGAGATGTGATATCCAACTCCTTCCCATTTCAATCCTGAGACCCTTCTGATAGCATGAGATGTGATATCTCAATGCTTCTAATACCAAACCTGAGATCCTTCCTATAACATGAGATGTGATATCCAACTCCTTCCCATTCCAATCCTGAGACCCTTCCTATAGCATGAGAAGTGATATCTCCATGCGTATACCAAACCTGAGACCCTTCCTATAGCATGAGATGTGATATCCAAATCCTTCCCATTCCAATCCTGAGACCCTTCCTATAGCATGAGATGTGATATCTCAATGCTTATACCAAACCAGAGACCCGTCCTATAACATGAGATGGGATATCCAACTCCTTCCCATTCCAATCCTGAGCCACTTCCGATAGCAGAGATGTGATATCTCAATGCTTCTAATACCAAACCTGTGATCCTTCCTATAATAAGAGATGTGAGATCCAAATCCTTCCCCTTCCAAACCTGAGACCCTCCCTTTAGCATGAGATGTGATATCTCAATGCCTCTAATACCAAACCTGAGATCCTTCCAATAGCATGAGATGTCATATCTCAATGCTTCTGATACCAAACCTGAGATCCTTCCTATAACATGAGATGTGATATCCAAATCCTTCCCCTTCCAAACCTGAGACCCTCCCTTAAGCATGAGATGTGATATCCAACTCCTTCCCATTCCAATCCTGAGACCCTTCTGATAGCATGAGATGTGATATCTCAATGCCTCTAATACCAAACCTGAGATCCTACCTCTAACATGAAATGTGATATCCAACTCCTTCCCTTTCCAAATGTGAGACCCACCCTATAGCATGAGATGTGATATCCACGTCCTTCCCATTCCAATCCTGAGACCCTTCCTATAGCATGAGATGTGATATCGAAATCCTTCCCATTCCAATCCTGAGACCCTTCCTATAGCATGAGAAGTGATATCTCCATGCGTATACCAAACCTGAGACCCTTCCTATAGCATGAGATGTGATATCCAAATCCTTCCCATTCCAATCCTGAGACCCTTCCTATAGCATGAGATGTGATATCTCAATGCTTATACCAAACCAGAGACCCGTCCTATAACATGAGATGGGATATCCAACTCCTTCCCATTCCAATCCTGAGCCACTTCCGATAGCAGAGATGTGATATCTCAATGCTTCTAATACCAAACCTGAGATCCTTCCTATAACATGAGATGTGATATCCAAATCCTTCCCCTTCCAAACCTGAGACCCTCCCTTTAGCATGAGATGTGATATCCAACTCCTTCCCATTCCAAACCTGAGACCCTTCTGATAGCATGAGATGTGATATCTCAATGCCTCTAATACCAAACCTGAGATCCTACCTCTAACATGAAATGTGATATCCAACTCCTTCCCTTTCCAAACGTGAGACCCTCCCTATAGCATGAGATGTGATATCCAAGTCCTTCCCATTCCAATCCTGAGACCCTTCCTATAGCATGAGATGTGATATCTCAATGCTTCTACCAAACCTGAGACCCTTCCTTTAGCATGAAATGTGATATCCAACTCCTTCCCATTCCAGTCCTGAGACCCTTCCTATAGCATGAGATATGATATCTCAATACTTCTAATACCAAACCTGAGATCCTTCCGATAACATGAGATGTGATATCCAAATCCTTCCCATTCCAAACCTGAGACCCTCCCTTTAGCATGAGATGTGATATCCAACTCCTTCCCATTTCAATCCTGAGACCCTTCTGATAGCATGAGATGTGATATCTCAATGCTTCTAATACCAAACCTGAGATCCTTCCTATAACATGAGATGTGATATCCAACTCCTTCCCATTCCAATCCTGAGACCCTTCCTATAGCATGAGAAGTGATATCTCCATGCGTATACCAAACCTGAGACCCTTCCTATAGCATGAGATGTGATATCCAAATCCTTCCCATTCCAATCCTGAGACCCTTCCTATAGCATGAGATGTGATATCTCAATGCTTATACCAAACCAGAGACCCGTCCTATAACATGAGATGGGATATCCAACTCCTTCCCATTCCAATCCTGAGCCACTTCCGATAGCAGAGATGTGATATCTCAATGCTTCTAATACCAAACCTGTGATCCTTCCTATAATAAGAGATGTGATATCCAAATCCTTCCCCTTCCAAACCTGAGACCCTCCCTTTAGCATGAGATGTGATATCTCAATGCCTCTAATACCAAACCTGAGATCCTTCCAATAGCATGAGATGTCATATCTCAATGCTTCTGATACCAAACCTGAGATCCTTCCTATAACATGAGATGTGATATCCAAATCCTTCCCCTTCCAAACCTGAGACCCTCCCTTAAGCATGAGATGTGATATCCAACTCCTTCCCATTCCAATCCTGAGACCCTTCTGATAGCATGAGATGTGATATCTCAATGCCTCTAATACCAAACCTGAGATCCTACCTCTAACATGAAATGTGATATCCAACTCCTTCCCTTTCCAAATGTGAGACCCACCCTATAGCATGAGATGTGATATCCACGTCCTTCCCATTCCAATCCTGAGACCCTTCCTATAGCATGAGATGTGATATCCAAATCCTTCCCATTCCAATCCTGAGACCCTTCCTATAGCATGAGAAGTGATATCTCCATGCGTATACCAAACCTGAGACCCTTCCTATAGCATGAGATGTGATATCCAAATCCTTCCCATTCCAATCCTGAGACCCTTCCTATAGCATGAGATGTGATATCTCAATGCTTATACCAAACCAGAGACCCGTCCTATAACATGAGATGGGATATCCAACTCCTTCCCATTCCAATCCTGAGCCACTTCCGATAGCAGAGATGTGATTTCTCAATGCTTCTAATACCAAACCTGAGATCCTTCCTATAACATGAGATGTGATATCCAAATCCTTCCCCTTCCAAACCTGAGACCCTCCCTTTAGCATGAGATGTGATATCCAACTCCTTCCCATTCCAAACCTGAGACCCTTCTGATAGCATGAGATGTGATATCTCAATGCCTCTAATACCAAACCTGAGATCCTACCTCTAACATGAAATGTGATATCCAACTCCTTCCCTTTCCAAACGTGAGACCCTCCCTATAGCATGAGATGTGATATCCAAGTCCTTCCCATTCCAATCCTGAGACCCTTCCTATAGCATGAGATGTGATATCTCAATGCTTCTAGTACCAAACCTGAGACCCTTCCTATAACATAAGATGGGATATCCAACTCCTTCCCATTCCAATCCTGAGACCCTTCCGATAGCAGAGATGTGATATCTCAATGCTTATACCAAACCTGAGACCCTTCCTGTGGCATGAGATGTCATATACAACTCCTTCCCATTCCAATCCTGAGACCCTTCCTATAGCATGAGATGTGATATCCAACTCCTTCCCATTCCAATCCTGAGACCCTTCCTATAGCATGAGATTTGATATCTCAATGCTTCTAACACCAAACCTGAGATCCTTCCGATAGCATGAGATGTGATATCTCAATGCTTCTAATACCAAACCTGAGATCATTCCTATAACACGAGATGTAATATCCAAATCCTTCCCCTTCCAAACCTGAGACCCTCCCTTTAGCATGAGATGTGATATCCAACTCCTTCCCATTCCAATCCTGAGACCCTTCCTATAGCATGAGATGTGATGTCTCAATGCTTCTAATACCAAACCTGAGATACTTCCTATAACATGAGATGTGATATCCAACTCCTTCCCATTCCAATCCTGAGACACTTCCTATAGCATGAGAAGTGATATCTCAATGCTTATACCAAACCTGAGACCCTTCCTACGGCATGAGATGTCATATACAACTCCTTCCTATTCCAATCCTGAGACCCTTCCTATAGCATGAGATGTGATATCTCAATGCGTATACCAAACCTGAGACCCTTCCTATAGCATGAGATGTGATATCCAACTCCTTCCCATTACAATCCTGAGACCCTTCCTATAGCATGAGATGTGATGTCTCAATCCTTCTAATACCAAACCTGAGATCCTTCCTATAACATGAGATGTGATATCCAACTCCTTCCATTCCAATCCTGAGACCCGTCCTATAGCATGAGATGTGATATCTCAATGCTTATACCAAACCTGAGACCCTTCCTATAGCATGAGATGTGATATCCAACTACTTCCCATTCCAATCCTGAGACCCTTCCAATAGCATGAGATGTGATATCCAACTCCTTCCCTTTCCAAACCTGAGAGCATATCTATAGCATGAGATGTGATATCCAAGTCCTTCCCATTCCAATCCTGAGACCCTTCCTATAGCATGAGATGTGATATCTTAATGCTTCTAATACCAAACCTGAGACCCTTCCTATAGCATGAGATGTGATATCCAACTACTTCCCATTCCAATCCTGAGACCCTTCCTTTAGCATGAGATGTGATATCCAGCTCCTTCCCATTCCAATCCTGAGACACTTCCGATAGCATAAGATGTGATATCTCAATGCTTCTAATATCAAAACTGAGACCCTCCCTATAGCATGATATGTGATATCTAAGTCCTTCCCATTCCAATCCTGAGACCCTTCCTATAGCATGAGATGTGATATCTCAATGCTTCTACCAAACCTGAGACCCTTCCTTTAGCATGAAATGTGATATCCAACTCCTTCCCATTCCAGTCCTGAGACACTTCTGATAGCAGAGATGTGATATCTCAATGCTTATACCAAACCTGAGACCCTTCCTATAACATGAGATGTGATATCCAACTCCTTCCCATTCCAAACCTGAGACCCTTCCTTTAGCATGAGATGTGATATCCAGCTCCTTCCCATTCCAATCCTGAGACACTTCCGATAGCATAAGATGTGATATCTCAATGCTTCTAATATCAAAACTGAGACCCTCCCTATAGCATGATATATGATATCTAAGTCCTTCCCATTCCAATCCTGAGACCCTTCCTATAGCATGAGATGTGATATCTCAATGCTTCTACCAAACCTGAGACCCTTCCTTTAGCATGAAATGTGATATCCAACTCCTTCCCATTCCAGTCCTGAGACCCTTCCTATAGCATGAGATATGATATCTCAATACTTCTAATACCAAACCTGAGATCCTTCCGATAACATGAGATGTGATATCCAAATCCTTCCCATTCCAAACCTGAGACCCTCCCTTTAGCATGAGATGTGATATCCAACTCCTTCCCATTTCAATCCTGAGACCCTTCTGATAGCATGAGATGTGATATCTCAATGCTTCTAATACCAAACCTGAGATCCTTCCTATAACATGAGATGTGATATCCAACTCCTTCCCATTCCAATCCTGAGACCCTTCCTATAGCATGAGAAGTGATATCTCCATGCGTATACCAAACCTGAGACCCTTCCTATAGCATGAGATGTGATATCCAAATCCTTCCCATTCCAATCCTGAGACCCTTCCTATAGCATGAGATGTGATATCTCAATGCTTATACCAAACCAGAGACCCGTCCTATAACATGAGATGGGATATCCAACTCCTTCCCATTCCAATCCTGAGCCACTTCCGATAGCAGAGATGTGATATCTCAATGCTTATACCAAACCTGAGACCCTTCCTGTGGCATGAGATGTCATATACAACTCCTTCCCATTCCAATCCTGAGACCCTTCCTATAGCATGAGATGTGATATCCAACTCCTTCCCATTCCAATCCTGAGACCCTTCCTATAGCATGAGATTTGATATCTCAATGCTTCTAACACCAAACCTGAGATCCTTCCGATAGCATGAGATGTGATATCTCAATGCTTCTAATACCAAACCTGAGATCATTCCTATAACACGAGATGTAATATCCAAATCCTTCCCCTTCCAAACCTGAGACCCTCCCTTTAGCATGAGATGTGATATCCAACTCCTTCCCATTCCAATCCTGAGACCCTTCCTATAGCATGAGATGTGATGTCTCAATGCTTCTAATACCAAACCTGAGATACTTCCTATAACATGAGATGTGATATCCAACTCCTTCCCATTCCAATCCTGAGACACTTCCTATAGCATGAGAAGTGATATCTCAATGCTTATACCAAACCTGAGACCCTTCCTACGGCATGAGATGTCATATACAACTCCTTCCCATTCCAATCCTGAGACCCTTCCTATAGCATGAGATGTGATATCTCAATGCGTATACCAAACCTGCGACCCTTCCTATAGCATGAGATGTGATATCCAACTCCTTCCCATTACAATCCTGAGACCCTTCCTATAGCATGAGATGTGATGTCTCAATCCTTCTAATACCAAACCTGAGATCCTTCCTATAACATGAGATGTGATATCCAACTCCTTCCATTCCAATCCTGAGACCCGTCCTATAGCATGAGATGTGATATCTCAATGCTTATACCAAACCTGAGACCCTTCCTATAGCATGAGATGTGATATCCAACTACTTCCCATTCCAATCCTGAGACCCTTCCAATAGCATGAGATGTGATATCCAACTCCTTCCCTTTCCAAACCTGAGAGCATATCTATAGCATGAGATGTGATATCCAAGTCCTTCCCATTCCAATCCTGAGACCCTTCCTATAGCATGAGATGTGATATCTCAATGCTTCTAATACCAAACCTGAGACCCTTCCTATAGCATGAGATGTGATATCCAACTACTTCCCATTCCAATCCTGAGACCCTTCCTTTAGCATGAGATGTGATATCCAGCTCCTTCCCATTCCAATCCTGAGACACTTCCGATAGCATAAGATGTGATATCTCAATGCTTCTAATATCAAAACTGAGACCCTCCCTATAGCATGATATGTGATATCTAAGTCCTTCCCATTCCAATCCTGAGACCCTTCCTATAGCATGAGATGTGATATCTCAATGCTTCTACCAAACCTGAGACCCTTCCTTTAGCATGAAATGTGATATCCAACTCCTTCCCATTCCAGTCCTGAGACACTTCTGATAGCAGAGATGTGATATCTCAATGCTTATACCAAACCTGAGACCCTTCCTATAACATGAGATGTGATATCCAACTCCTTCCCATTCCAAACCTGAGACCCTTCCTTTAGCATGAGATGTGATATCCAGCTCCTTCCCATTCCAATCCTGAGACACTTCCGATAGCATAAGATGTGATATCTCAATGCTTCTAATATCAAAACTGAGACCCTCCCTATAGCATGATATGTGATATCTAAGTCCTTCCCATTCCAATCCTGAGACCCTTCCTATAGCATGAGATGTGATATCTCAATGCTTCTACCAAACCTGAGACCCTTCCTTTAGCATGAAATGTGATATCCAACTCCTTCCCATTCCAGTCCTGAGACCCTTCCTATAGCATGAGATATGATATCTCAATACTTCTAATACCAAACCTGAGATCCTTCCGATAACATGAGATGTGATATCCAAATCCTTCCCATTCCAAACCTGAGACCCTCCCTTTAGCATGAGATGTGATATCCAACTCCTTCCCATTTCAATCCTGAGACCCTTCTGATAGCATGAGATGTGATATCTCAATGCTTCTAATACCAAACCTGAGATCCTTCCTATAACATGAGATGTGATATCCAACTCCTTCCCATTCCAATCCTGAGACCCTTCCTATAGCATGAGAAGTGATATCTCCATGCGTATACCAAACCTGAGACCCTTCCTATAGCATGAGATGTGATATCCAAATCCTTCCCATTCCAATCCTGAGACCCTTCCTATAGCATGAGATGTGATATCTCAATGCTTATACCAAACCAGAGACCCGTCCTATAACATGAGATGGGATATCCAACTCCTTCCCATTCCAATCCTGAGCCACATCCGATAGCAGAGATGTGATATCTCAATGCTTCTAATACCAAACCTGTGATCCTTCCTATAATAAGAGATGTGATATCCAAATCCTTCCCCTTCCAAACCTGAGACCCTCCCTTTAGCATGAGATGTGATATCTCAATGCCTCTAATACCAAACCTGAGATCCTTCCAATAGCATGAGATGTCATATCTCAATGCTTCTGATACCAAACCTGAGATCCTTCCTATAACATGAGATGTGATATCCAAATCCTTCCCCTTCCAAACCTGAGACCCTCCCTTAAGCATGAGATGTGATATCCAACTCCTTCCCATTCCAATCCTGAGACCCTTCTGATAGCATGAGATGTGATATCTCAATGCCTCTAATACCAAACCTGAGATCCTACCTCTAACATGAAATGTGATATCCAACTCCTTCCCTTTCCAAATGTGAGACCCACCCTATAGCATGAGATGTGATATCCACGTCCTTCCCATTCCAATCCTGAGACCCTTCCTATAGCATGAGATGTGATATCCAAATCCTTCCCATTCCAATCCTGAGACCCTTCCTATAGCATGAGAAGTGATATCTCCATGCGTATACCAAACCTGAGACCCTTCCTATAGCATGAGATGTGATATCCAAATCCTTCCCATTCCAATCCTGAGACCCTTCCTATAGCATGAGATGTGATATCTCAATGCTTATACCAAACCAGAGACCCGTCCTATAACATGAGATGGGATATCCAACTCCTTCCCATTCCAATCCTGAGCCACTTCCGATAGCAGAGATGTGATATCTCAATGCTTCTAATACCAAACCTGAGATCCTTCCTATAACATGAGATGTGATATCCAAATCCTTCCCCTTCCAAACCTGAGACCCTCCCTTTAGCATGAGATGTGATATCCAACTCCTTCCCATTCCAAACCTGAGATCCTTCTGATAGCATGAGATGTGATATCTCAATGCCTCTAATACCAAACCTGAGATCCTACCTCTAACATGAAATGTGATATCCAACTCCTTCCCTTTCCAAAAGTGAGACCCTCCCTATAGCATGAGATGTGATATCCAAGTCCTTCCCATTCCAATCCTGAGACCCTTCCTGTAGCATGAGATGTGATATCTCAATGCTTCTAGTACCAAACCTGAGACCCTTCCTATAACATAAGATGGGATATCCAACTCCTTCCCATTCCAATCCTGAGACCCTTCCGATAGCAGAGATGTGATATCTCAATGCTTATACCAAACCTGAGACCCTTCCTGTGGCATGAGATGTCATATACAACTCCTTCCCATTCCAATCCTGAGACCCTTCCTATAGCATGAGATGTGATATCCAACTCCTTCCCATTCCAATCCTGAGACCCTTCCTATAGCATGAGATTTGATATCTCAATGCTTCTAACACCAAACCTGAGATCCTTCCGATAGCATGAGATGTGATATCTCAATGCTTCTAATACCAAACTTGAGATCATTCCTATAACACGAGATGTAATATCCAAATCCTTCCCCTTCCAAACCTGAGACCCTCCCTTTAGCATGAGATGTGATATCCAACTCCTTCCCATTCCAATCCTGAGACCCTTCCTATAGCATGAGATGTGATGTCTCAATGCTTCTAATACCAAACCTGAGATACTTCCTATAACATGAGATGTGATATCCAACTCCTTCCCATTCCAATCCTGAGGCACTTCCTATAGCATGAGAAGTGATATCTCAATGCTTATACCAAACCTGAGACCCTTCCTACGGCATGAGATGTCATATACAACTCCTTCCCATTCCAATCCTGAGACCCTTCCTATAGCATGAGATGTGATATCTCAATGCGTATACCAAACCTGAGACCCTTCCTATAGCATGAGATGTGATATCCAACTCCTTCCCATTCCAATCCTGAGACCGTTCCTATAGCATGAGATGTGATGTCTCAGTCCTTCTAATACCAAACCTGAGATCCTTCCTATAACATGAGATGTGATATCCAACTCCTTCCATTCCAATCCTGAGACCCGTCCTATAGCATGAGATGTGATATCTCAATGCTTATACCAAACCTGAGACCCTTCCTATAGCATGAGATGTGATATCCAACTACTTCCCATTCCAATTCTGAGACCCTTCCTATAGCATGAGATGTGATATCCAACTCCTTCCCTTTCCAAACCTGAGAGCATATCTATAGCATGAGATGTGATATCCAAGTCCTTCCCATTCCAATCCTGAGACCCTTCCTATAGCATGAGATGTGATATCTCAATGCTTCTAATACCAAACCTGAGACCCTTCCTATAGCATGAGATGTGATATCCAACTACTTCCCATTCCAATCCTGAGACCCTTCCTTTAGCATGAGATGTGATATCCAACTCCTTCCATTCCAATCCTGTGACCCGTCCTATAGCATGAGATGTGATATCTCAATGCTTATACCAAACCTGAGACCCTTCCTATAGCATGAGATGTGATATCCAACTACTTCCCATTCCAATCCTGAGACCCTTCCTATAGCATGAGATGTGATATCCAACTCCTTCCCTTTTTAAACCTGAGAGCCTATCTATAGCATGAGATGGGATATCCAACTACTTCCCATTCCAATCCTGAGACCCTTCCTTTAGCATGAGATGTGATATCCAACTCCTTCCATTCCAATCCTGTGACCCGTCCTATAGCATGAGATGTGATATCTCAATGCTTATACCAAACCTGAGACCCTTCCTATAGCATGAGATGTGATATCCAACTACTTCCCATTCCAATCCTGAGACCCTTCCTATAGCATGAGATGTGATATCCAACTCCTTCCCTTTTTAAACCTGAGAGCCTATCTATAGCATGAGATGGGATATCCAACTCCTTCCCATTCCAATCCTGAGACACTTCCGATAGCAGAGATGTGATATCTCAATGCATATACCAAACCTGAGACCCTTCCTATAACATGAGATGTGATATCCAACTCCTTCCCGTTCCAAACCTGAGACCCTTCCTTTAGCATGAGATCTGATATCCAGCTCCTTCCCATTCCAATCCTGAGACACTTCCGATAGCATAAGATGTGATATCTCAATGCTTCTAATATCAAAACTGAGACCCTCCCTATAGCATGATATGTGATATCTAAGTCCTTCCCATTCCAATCCTGAGACCCTTCCTATAGCATGAGATGTGATATCTCAATGCTTCTACCAAACCTGAGACCCTTCCTTTAGCATGAAATGTGATATCCAACTCCTTCCCATTCCAGTCCTGAGACCCTTCCTATAGCATGAGATGTGATATCCAACTCCTTCCCTTTCCAAACCTGAGAGCATATCTATAGCATGAGATGTGATATCCATGTCCTTCCCATTCCAATCCTGAGACCCTTCCTATAGCATGAGATGTGATGTCTCAATGCTTCTAATACCAAACCTGAGATACTTCCTATAACATGAGATGTGATATCCAACTCCTTCCCATTCCAATCCTGAGGCACTTCCTATAGCATGAGAAGTGATATCTCAATGCTTATACCAAACCTGAGACCCTTCCTACGGCATGAGATGTCATATACAACTCCTTCCCATTCCAATCCTGAGACCCTTCCTATAGCATGAGATGTGATATCTCAATGCGTATACCAAACCTGAGACCCTTCCTATAGCATGAGATGTGATATCCAACTCCTTCCCATTCCAATCCTGAGACCGTTCCTATAGCATGAGATGTGATGTCTCAGTCCTTCTAATACCAAACCTGAGATCCTTCCTATAACATGAGATGTGATATCCAACTCCTTCCATTCCAATCCTGAGACCCGTCCTATAGCATGAGATGTGATATCTCAATGCTTATACCAAACCTGAGACCCTTCCTATAGCATGAGATGTGATATCCAACTACTTCCCATTCCAATCCTGAGACCCTTCCTATAGCATGAGATGTGATATCCAACTCCTTCCCTTTCCAAACCTGAGAGCATATCTATAGCATGAGATGTGATATCCAAGTCCTTCCCATTCCAATCCTGAGACCCTTCCTATAGCATGAGATGTGATATCTCAATGCTTCTAATACCAAACCTGAGACCCTTCCTATAGCATGAGATGTGATATCCAACTACTTCCCATTCCAATCCTGAGACCCTTCCTTTAGCATGAGATGTGATATCCAACTCCTTCCATTCCAATCCTGTGACCCGTCCTATAGCATGAGATGTGATATCTCAATGCTTATACCAAACCTGAGACCCTTCCTATAGCATGAGATGTGATATCCAACTACTTCCCATTCCAATCCTGAGACCCTTCCTATAGCATGAGATGTGATATCCAACTCCTTCCCTTTTTAAACCTGAGAGCCTATCTATAGCATGAGATGGGATATCCAACTCCTTCCCATTCCAATCCTGAGACACTTCCGATAGCAGAGATGTGATATCTCAATGCATATACCAAACCTGAGACCCTTCCTATAACATGAGATGTGATATCCAACTCCTTCCCGTTCCAAACCTGAGACCCTTCCTTTAGCATGAGATCTGATATCCAGCTCCTTCCCATTCCAATCCTGAGACACTTCCGATAGCATAAGATGTGATATCTCAATGCTTCTAATATCAAAACTGAGACCCTCCCTATAGCATGATATGTGATATCTAAGTCCTTCCCATTCCAATCCTGAGACCCTTCCTATAGCATGAGATGTGATATCTCAATGCTTCTACCAAACCTGAGACCCTTCCTTTAGCATGAAATGTGATATCCAACTCCTTCCCATTCCAGTCCTGAGACCCTTCCTATAGCATGAGATGTGATATCCAACTCCTTCCCTTTCCAAACCTGAGAGCATATCTATAGCATGAGATGTGATATCCATGTCCTTCCCATTCCAATCCTGAGACCCTTCCTATAGCATGAGATGTGATATCTCAATGCTTCTAATACCAAACCTGAGACCCTTCCTATAGCATGAGATGTGATATCCAACTACTTCCCATTCCAATCCTGAGACCCTTCCTTTAGCATGAGATGTGATATCCAACTCCTTCCATTCCAATCCTGAGACCCGTCCTATAGCATGAGATGTGATATCTCAATGCTTATACCAAACCTGAGACCCTTCCTATAGCATGAGATGTGATGTCCAACTACTTCCCATTCCAATCCTGAGACCCTTCCTATAGCATGAGATGTGATATCCAACTCCTTCCCTTTTTAAACCTGAGAGCCTATCTATAGCATGAGATGGGATATCCAATTCCTTCCCATTCCAATCCTGAGACACTTCTGATAGCAGAGATGTGATATCTCAATGCTTATACCAAACCTGAGACCCTTCCTATAACATGAGATGTGATATCCAACTCCTTCCCGTTCCAAACCTGAGACCCTTCCTTTAGCATGAGATGTGATATCCAGCTCCTTCACATTCCAATCCTGAGACACTTCCGATAGCATAAGATGTGATATCTCAATGCTTCTAATATCAAAACTGAGACCCTCCCTATAGCATGATATGTGATATCTAAGTCCTTCCCATTCCAATCCTGAGACCCTTCCTTTAGCATGAGATGTGATATCTCAATGCTTCTACCAAACCTGAGACCCTTCCTTTAGCATGAAATGTGATATCCAACTCCTTCCCATTCCAGTCCTGAGACCCTTCCTATAGCATGAGATATGATATCTCAATACTTCTAATACCAAACCTGAGATCCTTCCGATAACATGAGATGTGATATCCAAATCCTTCCCATTCCAAACCTGAGACCGTCCCTTTAGCATGAGATGTGATATCCAACTCCTTCCCATTTCAATCCTGAGACCCTTCTGATAGCATGAGATGTGATATCTCAATGCTTCTAATACCAAACCTGAGATCCTTCCTATAACATGAGATGTGATATCCAACTCCTTCCCATTCCAATCCTGAGACCCTTCCTATAGCATGAGAAGTGGTATCTCCATGCGTATACCAAACCTGAGACCCTTCCTATAGCATGAGATGTGATATCCAAATCCTTCCCATTCCAATCCTGAGACCCTTCCTATAGCATGAGATGTGATGTCTCAATGCTTCTAATACCAAACCTGAGATACTTCCTATAACATGAGATGTGATATCCAACTCCTTCCCATTCCAATCCTGAGACACTTCCTATAGCATGAGAAGTGATATCTCAATGCTTATACCAAACCTGAGACCCTTCCTACGGCATGAGATGTCATATACAACTCCTTCCCATTCCAATCCTGAGACCCTTCCTATAGCATGAGATGTGATATCTCAATGCGTATACCAAACCTGAGACCCTTCCTATAGCATGAGATGTGATATCCAACTCCTTCCCATTCCAATCCTGAGACCGTTCCTATAGCATGAGATGTGATGTCTCAATCCTTCTAATACCAAACCTGAGATCCTTCCTATAACATGAGATGTGATATCCAACTCCTTCCATTCCAATCCTGAGACCCGTCCTATAGCATGAGATGTGATATCTCAATGCTTATACCAAACCTGAGACCCTTCCTATAGCATGAGATGTGATATCCAACTACTTCCCATTCCAATCCTGAGACCCTTCCTATAGCATGAGATGTGATATCCAACTCCTTCCCTTTCCAAACCTGAGAGCATATCTATAGCATGAGATGTGATATCCAAGTCCTTCCCATTCCAATCCTGAGACCCTTCCTATAGCATGAGATGTGATATCTCAATGCTTCTAATACCAAACCTGAGACCCTTCCTATAGCATGAGATGTGATATCCAACTACTTCCCATTCCAATCCTGAGACCCTTCCTTTAGCATGAGATGTGATATCCAACTCCTTCCATTCCAATCCTGTGACCCGTCCTATAGCATGAGATGTGATATCTCAATGCTTATACCAAACCTGAGACCCTTCCTATAGCATGAGATGTGATATCCAACTACTTCCCATTCCAATCCTGAGACCCTTCCTATAGCATGAGATGTGATATCCAACTCCTTCCCTTTTTAAACCTGAGAGCCTATCTATAGCATGAGATGGGATATCCAACTCCTTCCCATTCCAATCCTGAGACACTTCCGATAGCAGAGATGTGATATCTCAATGCATATACCAAACCTGAGACCCTTCCTATAACATGAGATGTGATATCCAACTCCTTCCCGTTCCAAACCTGAGACCCTTCCTTTAGCATGAGATGTGATATCCAGCTCCTTCCCATTCCAATCCTGAGACACTTCCGATAGCATAAGATGTGATATCTCAATGCTTCTAATATCAAAACTGAGACCCTCCCTATAGCATGATATGTGATATCTAAGTCCTTCCCATTCCAATCCTGAGACCCTTCCTATAGCATGAGATGTGATATCTCAATGCTTCTACCAAACCTGAGACCCTTCCTTTAGCATGAAATGTGATATCCAACTCCTTCCCATTCCAGTCCTGAGACCCTTCCTATAGCATCAGATGTGATATCCAACTCCTTCCCTTTCCAAACCTGAGAGCATATCTATAGCATGAGATGTGATATCCATGTCCTTCCCATTCCAATCCTGAGACCCTTCCTATAGCATGAGATGTGATATCTCAATGCTTCTAATACCAAACCTGAGACCCTTCCTATAGCATGAGATGTGATATCCAACTACTTCCCATTCCAATCCTGAGACCCTTCCTTTAGCATGAGATGTGATATCCAACTCCTTCCATTCCAATCCTGAGACCCGTCCTATAGCATGAGATGTGATATCTCAATGCTTATACCAAACCTGAGACCCTTCCTATAGCATGAGATGTGATATCCAACTACTTCCCATTCCAATCCTGAGACCCTTCCTATAGCATGAGATGTGATATCCAACTCCTTCCCTTTTTAAACCTGAGAGCCTATCTATAGCATGAGATGGGATATCCAATTCCTTCCCATTCCAATCCTGAGACACGTCTGATAGCAGAGATGTGATATCTCAATGCTTATACCAAACCTGAGACCCTTCCTATAACATGAGATGTGATATCCAACTCCTTCCCGTTCCAAACCTGAGACCCTTCCTTTAGCATGAGATGTGATATCCAGCTCCTTCACATTCCAATCCTGAGACACTTCCGATAGCATAAGATGTGATATCTCAATGCTTCTAATATCAAAACTGAGACCCTCCCTATAGCATGATATGTGATATCTAAGTCCTTCCCATTCCAATCCTGAGACCCTTCCTATAGCATGAGATGTGATATCTCAATGCTTCTACCAAACCTGAGACCCTTCCTTTAGCATGAAATGTGATATCCAACTCCTTCCCATTCCAGTCCTGAGACCCTTCCTATAGCATGAGATATGATATCTCAATACTTCTAATACCAAACCTGAGATCCTTCCGATAACATGAGATGTGATATCCAAATCCTTCCCATTCCAAACCTGAGACCGTCCCTTTAGCATGAGATGTGATATCCAACTCCTTCCCATTTCAATCCTGAGACCCTTCTGATAGCATGAGATGTGATATCTCAATGCTTCTAATACCAAACCTGAGATCCTTCCTATAACATGAGATGTGATATCCAACTCCTTCCCATTCCAATCCTGAGACCCTTCCTATAGCATGAGAAGTGATATCTCCATGCGTATACCAAACCTGAGACCCTTCCTATAGCATGAGATGTGATATCCAAATCCTTCCCATTCCAATCCTGAGACCCTTCCTATAGCATGAGATGTGATATCTCAATGCTTATACCAAACCAGAGACCCGTCCTATAACATGAGATGGGATATCCAACTCCTTCCCATTCCAATCCTGAGCCACTTCCGATAGCATGAGATGTGATATCTCAATGCCTCTAATACCAAACCTGAGATCCTTCCAATAGCATGAGATGTCATATCTCAATGCTTCTGATACCAAACCTGAGATCCTTCCTATAACATGAGATGTGATATCCAAATCCTTCCCCTTCCAAACCTGAGACCCTCCCTTTAGCATGAGATGTGATATCCAACTCCTTCCCATTCCAATCCTGAGACCCTTCTGATAGCATGAGATGTGATATCTCAATGCCTCTAATACCAAACCTGAGATCCTACCTCTAACATGAAATGTGATATTCAAATCCTTCCCTTTCCAAATGTGAGACCCTCCCGATAGCATGAGATGTGATATCCAAGTCCTTCCCATTCCAATCCTGAGACCCTTCCTATAGCATGAGATGTGATATCTCAATGCTTCTAATACCAAACCTGAGACCCTTCCTATAACATAAGATGGGATATCCAACTCCTTCCCATTCCAATCCTGAGACCCTTCCGATAGCAGAGATGTGATATCTCAATGCTTATACCAAACCTGAGACCCTTCCTGTGGCATGAGATGTCATATACAACTCCTTCCCATTCCAATCCTGAGACCCTTCCTATAGCATGAGATGTGATATCCAACTCCTTCCCATTCCAATCCTGAGACCCTTCCTATAGCATGAGATTTGATATCTCAATGCTTCTAACACCAAACCCGAGATCCTTCCGATAGCATGAGATGTGATATCTCAATGCTTCTAATACCAAACCTGAGATCATTCCTATAACACGAGATGTAATATCGAAATCCTTCCCCTTCCAAACCTGAGACCCTCTCTTTAGCATGAGATGTGATATCCAACTCCTTCCCATTCCAATCCTGAGACCCTTCCTATAGCATGAGATGTGATGTCTCAATGCTTCTAATACCAAACCTGAGATCCTTCCTATAACATGAGATGTGATATCCAACTCTTTCCCATTCCAATCCTGAGACACTTCCTATAGCATGAGAAGTGATATCTCAATGCTTATACCAAACCTGAGACCCTTCCTACGGCATGAGATGTCATATACAACTCCTTCCCATTCCAATCCTGAGACCCTTCCTATAGCATGAGATGTGATATTTCAATGCTTATACCAAACCTGAGACCCTTCCTATAGCATGAGATGTGATATCCAACTCCTTCCCATTCCAATCCTGAGACCCGTCCTATAGCATGAGATGTGATATCTCAATGCTTATACCAAACCTGAGACCCTTCCTATAGCATGAGATGTGATATCCAACTACTTCCCTTCCAATCCTGAGACCCTTCCTATAGCATGAGATGTGATATCCAACTCCTTCCCTTTCCAAACCTGAGAGCATATCTATAGCATGAGATGTGATATCCAAGTCCTTCCCATTCCAATCCTGAGACCCTTCCTATAGCATGAGATGTGATATCTCAATGCTTCTAATACCAAACCTGAGACCCTTCCTATAGCATGAGATGTGATATCCAACTACTTCCCATTCCAATCCTGAGACCCTTCCTTTAGCATGAGATGTGATATCCAACTCCTTCCATTCCAATCCTGAGACCCGTCCTATAGCATGAGATGTGATATCTCAATGCTTATACCAAACCTGAGACCCTTCCTATAGCATGAGATGTGATATCCAACTACTTCCCATTCCAATCCTGAGACCCTTCCTATAGCATGAGATGTGATATCCAACTCCTTCCCTTTTTAAACCTGAGAGCCTATCTATAGCATGAGATGGGATATCCAATTCCTTCCCATTCCAATCCTGAGACACGTCTGATAGCAGAGATGTGATATCTCAATGCTTATACCAAACCTGAGACCCTTCCTATAACATGAGATGTGATATCCAACTCCTTCCCGTTCCAAACCTGAGACCCTTCCTTTAGCATGAGATGTGATATCCAGCTCCTTCACATTCCAATCCTGAGACACTTCCGATAGCATAAGATGTGATATCTCAATGCTTCTAATATCAAAACTGAGACCCTCCCTATAGCATGATATGTGATATCTAAGTCCTTCCCATTCCAATCCTGAGACCCTTCCTATAGCATGAGATGTGATATCTCAATGCTTCTACCAAACCTGAGACCCTTCCTTTAGCATGAAATGTGATATCCAACTCCTTCCCATTCCAGTCCTGAGACCCTTCCTATAGCATGAGATATGATATCTCAATACTTCTAATACCAAACCTGAGATCCTTCCGATAACATGAGATGTGATATCCAAATCCTTCCCATTCCAAACCTGAGACCGTCCCTTTAGCATGAGATGTGATATCCAACTCCTTCCCATTTCAATCCTGAGACCCTTCTGATAGCATGAGATGTGATATCTCAATGCTTCTAATACCAAACCTGAGATCCTTCCTATAACATGAGATGTGATATCCAACTCCTTCCCATTCCAATCCTGAGACCCTTCCTATAGCATGAGAAGTGATATCTCCATGCGTATACCAAACCTGAGACCCTTCCTATAGCATGAGATGTGATATCCAAATCCTTCCCATTCCAATCCTGAGACCCTTCCTATAGCATGAGATGTGATATCTCAATGCTTATACCAAACCAGAGACCCGTCCTATAACATGAGATGGGATATCCAACTCCTTCCCATTCCAATCCTGAGCCACTTCCGATAGCATGAGATGTGATATCTCAATGCCTCTAATACCAAACCTGAGATCCTTCCAATAGCATGAGATGTCATATCTCAATGCTTCTGATACCAAACCTGAGATCCTTCCTATAACATGAGATGTGATATCCAAATCCTTCCCCTTCCAAACCTGAGACCCTCCCTTTAGCATGAGATGTGATATCCAACTCCTTCCCATTCCAATCCTGAGACCCTTCTGATAGCATGAGATGTGATATCTCAATGCCTCTAATACCAAACCTGAGATCCTACCTCTAACATGAAATGTGATATCCAAATCCTTCCCTTTCCAAATGTGAGACCCTCCCGATAGCATGAGATGTGATATCCAAGTCCTTCCCATTCCAATCCTGAGACCCTTCCTATAGCATGAGATGTGATATCTCAATGCTTCTAATACCAAACCTGAGACCCTTCCTATAACATAAGATGGGATATCCAACTCCTTCCCATTCCAATCCTGAGACCCTTCCGATAGCAGAGATGTGATATCTCAATGCTTATACCAAACCTGAGACCCTTCCTGTGGCATGAGATGTCACATACAACTCCTTCCCATTCCAATCCTGAGACCCTTCCTATAGCATGAGATGTGATATCCAACTCCTTCCCATTCCAATCCTGAGACCCTTCCTATAGCATGAGATTTGATATCTCAATGCTTCTAACACCAAACCCGAGATCCTTCCGATAGCATGAGATGTGATATCTCAATGCTTCTAATACCAAACCTGAGATCATTCCTATAACACGAGATGTAATATCGAAATCCTTCCCCTTCCAAACCTGAGACCCTCTCTTTAGCATGAGATGTGATATCCAACTCCTTCCCATTCCAATCCTGAGACCCTTCCTATAGCATGAGATGTGATGTCTCAATGCTTCTAATACCAAACCTGAGATCCTTCCTATAACATGAGATGTGATATCCAACTCCTTCCCATTCCAATCCTGAGACACTTCCTATAGCATGAGAAGTGATATCTCAATGCTTATACCAAACCTGAGACCCTTCCTAGGGCATGAGATGTCATATACAACTCCTTCCCATTCCAATCCTGAGACCCTTCCTATAGCATGAGATGTGATATCTCAATGCTTATACCAAACCTGAGACCCTTCCTACGGCATGAGATGTCATATACAACTCCTTCCCATTCCAATCCTGAGACCCTTCCTATAGCATGAGATGTGATATCTCAATGCTTATACCAAACCTGAGACCCTTCCTATAGCATGAGATGTGATATCCAACTCCTTCCCATTCCAATCCTGAGACCCGTCCTATAGCATGAGATGTGATATCTCAATGCTTATACCAAACCTGAGACCCTTCCTATAGCATGAGATGTGATATCCAACTACTTCCCTTCCAATCCTGAGACCCTTCCTATAGCATGAGATGTGATATCCAACTCCTTCCCTTTCCAAACCTGAGAGCATATCTATAGCATGAGATGTGATATCCAAGTCATTCCCATTCCAATCCTGAGACCCTTCCTATAGCATGAGATGTGATATCTCAATGCTTCTAATACCAAACCTGAGACCCTTCCTATAGCATGAGATGTGATATCCAACTACTTCCCATTCCAATCCTGAGACCCTTCCTTTAGCATGAGATGTGATATCCAACTCCTTCCATTCCAATCCTGAGACCCGTCCTATAGCATGAGATGTGATATCTCAATGCTTATACCAAACCTGAGACCCTTCCTATAGCATGAGATGTGATATCCAACTACTTCCCATTCCAATCCTGAGACCCTTCCTATAGCATGAGATGTGATATCCAACTCCTTCCCTTTTCAAACCTGAGAGCCTATCTATAGCATGAGATGGGATATCCAACTCCTTCCCATTCCAATCCTGAGACACTTCCGATAGCAGAGATGTGATATCTCAATGCTTATACCAAACCTGAGACCCTTCCTATAACATGAGATGTGATATCCAACTCCTTCCCGTTCCAAACCTGAGACCCTTCCTTTAGCATGAGATGTGATATCCAGCTCCTTCCCATTCCAATCCTGAGACACTTCCGATAGCATAAGATGTGATATCTCAATGCTTCTAATATCAAAACTGAGACCCTCCCTATTGCATGATATGTGATATCTAAGTCCTTCCCATTCCAATCCTGAGACCCTTCCTATAGCATGAGATGTGATATCTCAATGCTTCTACCAAACCTGAGACCCTTCCTTTAGCATGAGATGTGATATCCAACTCCTTCCCATTCCAGTCCTGAGACCCTTCCTATAGCATGAGATGTGATATCCAACTCCTTCCCGTTCCAAACCTGAGACCCTTCCTATAGCATATGTGATATCCAACTCCTTCCCATTCCAATCCTGAGACACTTCCTATAGCATGAGAAGTGATATCTCAATGCTTATACCAAACCTGAGACCCTTCCTAGGGCATGAGATGTCATATACAACTCCTTCCCATTCCAATCCTGAGACCCTTCCTATAGCATGAGATGTGATATCTCAATGCTTATACCAAACCTGAGACCCTTCCTACGGCATGAGATGTCATATACAACTCCTTCCCATTCCAATCCCTAGACCCTTCCTATTGCATGAGATGTGATATCTCAATGCTTATACCAAACCTGAGACCCTTCCTATAGCATGAGATGTGATATCCAACTCCTTCCCATTCCAATCCTGAGACCCGTCCTATAGCATGAGATGTGATATCTCAATGCTTATACCAAACCTGAGACCCTTCCTATAGCATGAGATGTGATATCCAACTACTTCCCTTCCAATCCTGAGACCCTTCCTATAGCATGAGATGTGATATCCAACTCCTTCCCTTTCCAAACCTGAGAGCATATCTATAGCATGAGATGTGATATCCAAGTCCTTCCCATTCCAATCCTGAGACCCTTCCTATAGCATGAGATGTGATATCTCAATGCTTCTAATACCAAACCTGAGACCCTTCCTATAGCATGAGATGTGATATCCAACTACTTCCCATTCCAATCCTGAGACCCTTCCTTTAGCATGAGATGTGATATCCAACTCCTTCCATTCCAATCCTGAGACCCGTCCTATAGCATGAGATGTGATATCTCAATGCTTATACCAAACCTGAGACCCTTCCTATAGCATGAGATGTGATATCCAACTACTTCCCATTCCAATCCTGAGACCCTTCCTATAGCATGAGATGTGATATCCAACTCCTTCCCTTTTCAAACCTGAGAGCCTATCTATAGCATGAGATGGGATATCCAACTCCTTCCCATTCCAATCCTGAGACACTTCCGATAGCAGAGATGTGATATCTCAATGCTTATACCAAACCTGAGACCCTTCCTATAACATGAGATGTGATATCCAACTCCTTCCCGTTCCAAACCTGAGACCCTTCCTTTAGCATGAGATGTGATATCCAGCTCCTTCCCATTCCAATCCTGAGACACTTCCGATAGCATAAGATGTGATATCTCAATGCTTCTAATATCAAAACTGAGACCCTCCCTATTGCATGATATGTGATATCTAAGTCCGTCCCATTCCAATCCTGAGACCCTTCCTATAGCATGAGATGTGATATCTCAATGCTTCTACCAAACCTGAGACCCTTCCTTTAGCATGAGATGTGATATCCAACTCCTTCCCATTCCAGTCCTGAGACCCTTCCTATAGCATGAGATGTGATATCCAACTCCTTCCCGTTCCAAACCTGAGACACTTCCTATAGCATATGTGATATCCAACTCCTTCCCATTCCAAACATGAGACCCTTCCTATAGCAAGAATGTAATATCCAACTCCTTCCCATTCCAATCCTGAGACCCTTCCTACAGCATGCGATGTGATATCTCAATGCTTCTAATACCAAACCTGAGACCCGTCCTATAACATGAGATGTGATATCCAACTTCTTCCCATTCCAATCCTGAGACCCTTCCTATAACATGAGATGTGATGTCTCAATGTTTCTAATACCAAACCTGATATCTTTCCTATAACATGAGATGTGATATCAAACTCCTTCCCATTCCAATACTGAGACCCTTCCTATAGCATGAGATGTGATATCTCAATGCTTATACCAAACCTGAGACCCTTCCTATAGCTTGAGATATGATATCCAACTCCTTCCCATTCCAATCCTGAGAACCTTCCTATAGCATGAGATGTGATATCTCAATGCCTCTAATACCAAACCTGAGATCCTTCCTCTAACATGAAATGTGATATCCAACTCCTTCCCCTTCCAAACCTGAGAGCCTTCCTATAGCATGAGATATGATATCCAAGTCCTTCCCATTCCAATCCTGAGACCCTTCCTATAACATGAGATGTGATATCCAACTCCTTCCCATTCCAACCTGAGACCCTTCCTATAGCATGAGATGGGATATCCAACTCCTTCCAAATCCAATCCTGATACTCTTCCGATAGCATGAGATGTGATATCCCAATGCTTCTACCAAACCTGAGACCCATACTATGGCATGAGATGTGATATCAAACTCCTTCCCATTCCAATCCTGAGACCCTTCCTATAGCTTGAGATGTGATATCCAACTCCTTCCCATTCCAATTCTGAGACCCTTCCTATACCATGAGACTTTATATCTCAATGCTTCTAATACCAAACCTGAGACCCGTCCTATAAAATGAGATGTGATATCCAAATCCTTCCCCTTACAAACCTTAGACCCTTCCTTTATCATGAGATGTGATATCCAACTCCTTCCCATTCCAATCCTGACACCCTTCCGATATCATGAGATTTGTTATCTCAATGCTTCTAATATCAAACTTGAAATCCTCCCTATAGCATGAGATCTGACATCCAAGTCCTTCCCATTCCAATCCTGAGACCCTTCCTATAGCATGAGATGTGATATCTCAATGCTTCTAATACCAAACCTGAGACCCTTCCTATAACATGAGATGGGATATCCAACTCCTTCCCATTCCAATCCTGAGACCCTTCCGATAGCAGAGATGTGATATCTCAATGCTAATACCAAACCTTAGACCCTTGCTATGGCCTGAGATGTCATATACAACTCCTTCCCATTCCAATCCTGAGACCCTTCCTATAGCATGAGATGTGATATCTCAATGCTTATACCAAACCTGAGACCCTTCCTATAGCATGAGATGTGATATCCAACTCCTTCCCATTCCAATCCTGAGACCTTTCCCATAGCATGAGATGTGATGTCTCAATGCTTCTAATACCAAACCTGAGATCCTTCCTATAACATGAGATGTGATATCCAACTCCTTCCCATTCCAATCCTGAGACCCTTCCTATAGCATAAGAAGTGATATCTCCATGCTTATACCAAACCTGAGACCCTTCCTATAGCATGAGATGTGATATACAACTCCTTCCCATTCCAATCCTGAGACCCTTCCTATAGCATGAGAAGTGATATCTCCATGCGTATACCAAACCTGAGACCCTTCCTATAGCATGAGATGTGATATCCAAATCCTTCCCATTCCAATCCTGAGACCCTTCCTATAGCATGAGATGTGATATCTCAATGCTTATACCAAACCAGAGACCCGTCCTATAACATGAGATGGGATATCCAACTCCTTCCATTCCAATCCTGAGCCACTTCCGATAGCAGAGATGTGATATCTCAATGCTTATACCAAACCTGAGACCCTTCCTATAACATGAGATGTGATATCCAACTCATTCCCGTTCCAAACCTGAGACACTTCCTATACCATATGTGATATCCAACTCATTCCCATTCCAAACATGAGATCCTTCCTATAGCAAGAATGTAATATCCAACTCCTACCCATTCCAATCCTGAGACCATTCCTATAGCATGAGATGTGATATATCAATGCTTCTAATACCAAACCTGAGATCCTTCCTATGACATGAAATGTGATATCCAAATCCTTCCCATTCCAAACCTGAGACCCTTCCTACAGCATGCGATGTGATATCTCAATGCTTCTAATATCAAACCTGAGACCCGTCCTATAACATGAGATGGGATTTCCAACTCCTTCCCGTTCCAAACCTGAGACCCTTCCTATAGCATGAGATGTGACATCCAATTCCTTCCCATCCCAATCCTGAGACACCTCCGATAGCAGAGATGTGATATCTCAATGCTTATACCAAACCTGAGACTCTTCCTATAACATGAGATGTGATATCCAACTCCTTCTCGTTCCAAACGTGAGACCCTTCCTATAGCATGAGATGTGATATCCAACTCCTTCCCATTCCAATCATGAGACCCTTCCGATAGCATGAGATGTGATATCTCAATGCTTCTAATACCAAACCTGTGATCCTTCCTATAATAAGAGATGTGATATCCAAATCCTTCCCCTTCCAAACCTGAGACCCTCCCTTTAGCATGAGATGTGATATCTCAATGCCTCTAATACCAAACCTGAGATCCTTCCAATAGCATGAGATGTCATATCTCAATGCTTCTGATACCAAACCTGAGATCCTTCCTATAACATGAGATGTGATATTCAAATCCTTCCCTTTCCAAACCTGAGACCCTCCCTTTAGCATGAGATGTGATATCCAACTCCTTCCCATTCCAATCCTGAGACCCTTCTGATAGCATGAAATGTGATATCTCAATGCCTCTAATACCAAACCTGAGATCCTACCTCTAACATGAAATGTGATATCCAACTCCTTCCCTTTCCAAACGTGAGACCCTCCCTATAGCATGAGATGTGATATCCAAGTCCTTCCCATTCCAATCCTGAGACACTTCCTATAGCATGAGATGTGATATCTCAATGCTTCTAATACCAAACCTGAGACCCTTCCTATAACATAAGATGGGATATCCAACTCCTTCCCATTCCAATCCTGAGACCCTTCCAATAGCAGAGATGTGATATCTCAATGCTTATACCAAACCTGAGACCCTTCCAGTGGCATGAGATGCCATATACAACTCCTTCCCATTCCAATCCTGAGACCCTTCCTATAGCATGAGATGTGATATCCAACTCCTTCCCATTCCAATCCTGAGACCCTTCCTATAGCATGAGATTTGATATCTCAATGCTTCTAATACCAAACCTGAGATCATTCCTATAACACGAGATGTAATATCGAAATCCTTCCCCTTCCAAACCTGAGACCCTCCCTTTAGCATGAGATGTGATATCCAACTCCTTCCCATTCCAATCCTGAGACCCTTCCTATAGCATGAGATGTGATGTCTCAATGCTTCTAATACCAAACCTGAGATCCTTCCTATAACATGAGATGTGATATCCAACTCCTTCCCATTCCAATCCTGAGACACTTCCTATAGCATGAGAAGTGATATCTAAATGCTTATACCAAACCTGAGACCCTTCCTACGGCATGAGATGTCATATACAACTACTTCCCATTCCAATCCTGAGACCCTTCCTATAGCATGAGATGTGATATCTCAATGCTTATACCAAACCTGAGACCCTTCCTATAGCATGAGATGTGATATCCAACTCCTTCCCATTCCAATCCTGAGACCCTTCCTATAGCATGAGATGTGATGTCTCAATCCTTCTAATACCAAACCTGAGATCCTTCCTATAACATGAGATGTGATATCCAACTCCTTCCATTCCAATCCTGAGACCCGTCCTATAGCATGAGATGTGATATCTCAATGCTTATACCAAACCTGAGACCCTTCCTATAGCATGAGATGTGATATCCAACTACTTCCCATTCCAATCCTGAGACCCTTCCTATAGCATGAGATGTGATATCCAACTCTTTCCCTTTCCAAACCTGACAGCATATCTATAGCATGAGATGTGATATCCAAGTCCTTCCCATTCCAATCCTGAGACCCTTCCTATAGCATGAGATGTGATATCTCAATGCTTCTAATACCAAACCTGAGACCCTTCCTATAGCATGAGATGTGATATCCAACTACTTCCCATTCCAATCCTGAGATCCTTCCTATAGCATGAGATGTGATATCCAACTCCTTCCATTCCAATCCTGAGACCCGTCCTATAGCATGAGATGTGATATCTCAATGCTTATACCAAACCTGAGACCCTTCCTATAGCATGAGATGTGATATCCAACTACTTCCCATTTCAATCCTGAGACCCTTCCTATAGCATGAGATGTGATATCCAACTCCTTCCCTTTTCAAACCTGAGAGCCTATCTATAGCATGAGATGGGATATCCAACTCCTTCCCATTCCAATCCTGAGACACTTCCGATAGCAGAGATGTGATATCTCAATGCTTATACCAAACCTGAGACCCTTCCTATAACATGAGATGTGATATCCAACTCCTTCCCGTTCCAAACCTGAGACCCTTCCTTTAGCATGATATGTGATATCTCAATGCTTCTAATATCAAAACTGAGACCCTCCCTATAGCATGATATGTGATATCTAAGTCCTTCCCATTCCAATCCTGAGACCCTTCCTTTAGCATGAGATGTGATATCTCAATGCTTCTACCAAACCTGAGACCCTACCTTTAGCATGAGATGTGATATCCAACTCCTTCCCATTCCAGTCCTGAGACCCTTCCTATAGCATGAGATATGATATCTCAATACTTCTAATACCAAACCTGAGATCCTTCCGATAACATGAGATGTGATATACAAATCCTTCCCATTCCAAACCTGAGACCCTCCCTTTAGCATGAGAT
Organism: Ambystoma mexicanum; assembly: GCF_040938575.1. Classification (NCBI taxonomy): domain Eukaryota; kingdom Metazoa; phylum Chordata; class Amphibia; order Caudata; family Ambystomatidae; genus Ambystoma; species Ambystoma mexicanum. Next base: position 1,153,534,225 of record NC_090934.1, read on the forward strand.
GTGATATCCAACTCCTTCCCATTCCAATCCTGAGACCCTTCTGATAGCATGAGATGTGATATCTCAATGCTTCTAATACCAAACCTGAGATCCTTCCTATAACATGAGATGTTATATCCAACTCCTTCCCATTCCAATCCTGAGACCCTTCCTATAGCATGAGAAGTGATATCTCCATGCATATACCAAACCTGAGACCCTTCCTATAGCATGAGATGTGATATCCAAATCCTTCCCATTCCAATCCTGAGACCCTTCCTATAGCATGAGATGTGATATCTCAATGCTTATACCAAACCAGAGACCCGTCCTATAACATGAGATGGGATATCCAACTCCTTCCCATTCCAATCCTGAGCCACTTCCGATAGCAGAGATGTGATATCTCAATGCTTCTAATACCAAACCTGAGATCCTTCCTATAACATGAGATGTGATATCCAAATCCTTCCCCTTCCAAACCTGAGACCCTCCCTTTAGCATGAGATGTGATATCCAACTCCTTCCCATTCCAATCCTGAGACCCTTCTGATAGCATGAGATGTGATATCTCAATGCCTCTAATACCAAACCCGAGATCCTACCTCTAACATGAAATGTGATATCCAACTCCTACCCTTTCCAAACGTGAGACCCTCCCTATAGCATGAGATGTGATATCCAAGTCCTTCCCATTCCAATCCTGAGACCCTTCCTATAGCATGAGATGTGATATCTCAATGCTTCTAATACCAAACCTGAGACCCTTCCTATAACATAAGATGGGATATCCAACTCCTTCCCATTCCAATCCTGAGACCCTTCCGATAGCAGAGATGTGATATCTCAATGCTTATACCAAACCTGAGACCCTTCCTGTGGCATGAGATGTCATATACAACTCCTTCCCATTCCAATCCTGTAACCCTTCCTATAGCATGAGATGTGATATCCAACTCCTTCCCATTCCAATCCTGAGACCCTTCCTATAGCATGAGATTTGATATCTCAATGCTTCTAACACCAAACCTGAGATCCTTCCGATAGCATGAGATGTGATTTCTCAATGCTTCTAATACCAAACCTGAGATCATTCCTATAACACGAGATGTAATATCCAAATCCTTCCCCTTCCAAACCTGAGACCCTCCCTTTAGCATGAGATGTGATATCCAACTACTTCCCATTCCAATCCTGAGACCCTTCCTATAGCATGAGATGTGATGTCTCAATGCTTCTAATACCAAACCTGAGATACTTCCTATACATGAGATGTGATATCCAACTCCTTCCCATTCCAATCCTGAGACACTTCCTATAGCATGAGAAGTGATATCTCAATGCTTATACCAAACCTGAGACCCTTCCTACGGCATGAGATGTCATATACAACTCCTTCCCATTCCAATCCTGAGACCCTTCCTATAGCATGAGATGTGATATCTCAATGCGTATACCAAACCTGAGACCCTTCCTATAGCATGAGATGTGATATCCAACTCCTTCCCATTCCAATCCTGAGACCCTTCCTATAGCATGAGATGTGATGTCTCAATCCTTCTAATACCAAACCTGAGATCTTTCCTATAACATGAGATGTGATATCCAACTCCTTCCATTCCAATCCTGAGACCCGTTATATAGCATGAGATGTGATGTCTCAATGCTTCTAATACCAAACCTGAGATACTTCCTATAACATGAGATGTGATATCCAACTCCTTCCCATTCCAATCCTGAGACACTTCCTATAGCATGAGAAGTGATATCTCAATGCTTGTACCAAACCGGAGACCCTTCCTACGGCATGAGATGTCATATACAACTCCTTCCCATTCCAATCCTGAGACCCTTCCTATAGCATGAGATGTTATATCTCAATGCGTATACCAAACCTGAGACCCTTCCTATAGCATGAGATGTGATATCCTACTACTTCCGATTCCAATCCTGAGACCCTTCCTATAGCATGAGATGTGATATCCAACTCCTTCCCTTTCCAAACCTGAGAGCCTTACTATAGCATGAGATGTGATTCCAAATCCTTCCCCTTCCAAACCTGAGACCCTCCCTTTAGCATGAGATGTGATATCCAACTCCTTCCCATTCCATTCCTGAGACCCTTCTGATAGCATGAGATGTGATATCTCAATGCCTCTAATACCAAACCTGAGATCCTACCTCTAACATGAAATGTGATATCCAACTCTTTCCCCTTCCAAACCTGAGAGACTTCCTATAGCATGAGATGTGATATCCAAGTCCTTCCCATTCCAATCCTGAGACCCTTCCTATAGCTTGAGATGTGATATCCAACTCCTTCCCGTTCCAAGCCTGGGACCCTTCCTATAGCATATGTGATATCCAACTCCTTCCCATTCCAAACATGAGACCCTTCCTATAGCAAGAATGTAATATCCAACTCCTTCCCATTCCAATCCTGAGCCACTTCCGATAGCAGAGATGTGGTATCTCAATGCTTCTAATACCAAACCTGAGATCCTTCCTATGACATGAGATGTGATATCCAATTCCTCCCCATTAAAAACCTGAGACCCTTTCTATAGCATGAAATGTGATATCCAACTACTTCCCATTCCAATCCTGAGACCCTTCCTATAGCATGAGATGTGATATCTCAATGCTTATACCAAACCAGAGACCCGTCCTATAACATGAGATGGGATATCCAACTCCTTCCCATTCCAATCCTGAGCCACTTCCGATAGCAGAGATGTGATATCTCAATGCTTCTAATACCAAACCTGAGATCCTTCCTATAACATGAGATGTGATATCCAAATCCTTCCCCTTCCAAACCTGAGACCCTCCCTTTAGCATGAGATGTGATATCCAACTCCTTCCCATTCCAATCCTGAGACCCTTCTGATAGCATGAGATGTGATATCTCAATGCCTCTAATACCAAACCCGAGATCCTACCTCTAACATGAAATGTGATATCCAACTCCTTCCCTTTCCAAACGTGAGACCCTCCCTATAGCATGAGATGTGATATCCAAGTCCTTCCCATTCCAATCCTGAGACCCTTCCTATAGCATGAGATGTGATATCTCAATGCTTCTAATACCAAACCTGAGACCCTTCCTATAACATAAGATGGGATATCCAACTCCTTCCCATTCCAATCCTGAGACCCTTCCGATAGCAGAGATGTGATATCTCAATGCCTATACCAAACCTGAGACCCTTCCTGTGGCATGAGATGTCATATACAACTCCTTCCCATTCCAATCCTGTAACCCTTCCTATAGCATGAGATGTGATATCCAACTCCTTCCCATTCCAATCCTGAGACCCTTCCTATAGCATGAGATTTGATATCTCAATGCTTCTAACACCAAACCTGAGATCCTTCCGATAGCATGAGATGTGATATCTCAATGCTTCTAATACCAAACCTGAGATCATTCCTATAACACGAGATGTAATATCCAAATCCTTCCCCTTCCAAACCTGAGACCCTCCCTTTAGCATGAGATGTGATATCCAACTACTTCCCATTCCAATCCTGAGACCCTTCCTATAGCATGAGATGTGATGTCTCAATGCTTCTAATACCAAACCTGAGATACTTCCTATACATGAGATGTGATATCCAACTCCTTCCCATTCCAATCCTGAGACACTTCCTATAGCATGAGAAGTGATATCTCAATGCTTATACCAAACCTGAGACCCTTCCTACGGCATGAGATGTCATATACAACTCCTTCCCATTCCAATCCTGAGACCCTTCCTATAGCATGAGATGTGATATCTCAATGCGTATACCAAACCTGAGACCCTTCCTATAGCATGAGATGTGATATCCAACTCCTTCCCATTCCAATCCTGAGACCCTTCCTATAGCATGAGATGTGATGTCTCAATCCTTCTAATACCAAACCTGAGATCTTTCCTATAACATGAGATGTGATATCCAACTCCTTCCATTCCAATCCTGAGACCCGTTATATAGCATGAGATGTGATGTCTCAATGCTTCTAATACCAAACCTGAGATACTTCCTATAACATGAGATGTGATATCCAACTCCTTCCCATTCCAATCCTGAGACACTTCCTATAGCATGAGAAGTGATATCTCAATGCTTATACCAAACCTGAGACCCTTCCTACGGCATGAGATGTCATATACAACTCCTTCCCATTCCAATCCTGAGACCCTTCCTATAGCATGAGATGTTATATCTCAATGCGTATACCAAACCTGAGACCCTTCCTATAGCATGAGATGTGATATCCAACTACTTCCCATTCCAATCCTGAGACCCTTCCTATAGCATGAGATGTGATATCCAACTCCTTCCCTTTCCAAACCTGAGAGCCTATCTATAGCATGAGATGTGATTCCAAATCCTTCCCCTTCCAAACCTGAGACCCTCCCTTTAGCATGAGATGTGATATCCAACTCCTTCCCATTCCATTCCTGAGACCCTTCTGATAGCATGAGATGTGATATCTCAATGCCTCTAATACCAAACCTGAGATCCTACCTCTAACATGAAATGTGATATCCAACTCTTTCCCCTTCCAAACCTGAGAGACTTCCTATAGCATGAGATGTGATATCCAAGTCCTTCCCATTCCAATCCTGAGACCCTTCCTATAGCTTGAGATGTGATATCCAACTCCTTCCCGTTCCAAGCCTGGGACCCTTCCTATAGCATATGTGATATCCAACTCCTTCCCATTCCAAACATGAGACCCTTCCTATAGCAAGAATGTAATATCCAACTCCTTCCCATTCCAATCCTGAGCCACTTCCGATAGCAGAGATGTGGTATCTCAATGCTTCTAATACCAAACCTGAGATCCTTCCTATGACATGAGATGTGATATCCAATTCCTCCCCATTAAAAACCTGAGACCCTTTCTATAGCATGAAATGTGATATCCAACTACTTCCCATTCCAATCCTGAGACCCTTCCTATAGCATGAGATGTGATATCTCAATGCTTATACCAAACCTGAGACCCTTCCTATAGCTTGAGATGTGATATCCAACTCCTTCCCATTCCAATCCTGAGACCCTTCCGATAGCATGAGATGTGATATCCCAAATGCTTCTACCAAACCTGAGACCCATACTATGGCATGAGATGTGATATCAAACTCCTTCCCATTCCAATCCTGAGACCCTTCCTATAGCTTGAGATGTGATATCCAACTCCTTCCCATTCCAATTCTGAGACCCTTCCTATACCATGAGACTTGATATCTCAATGTTTCTAATACCAAACCTGAGACCCGTCCTATAACATGAGATGTGATATCCAAATCCTTCCCCTTCCAAACCTTAGACCCTTCCTTTATCATGAGATGTGATATCCAACTCCTTCCCATTCCAATCCTGAGACCCTTCCGATATCATGAGATTTGTTATCTCAATGCTTCTAATATCAAACTTGAGACCCTCCCTATAGCATGAGATGTGACATCCAAGTCCTCCCCATTCCAATCCTGAGACCCTTCCTATAGCATGAGATGTGATATCTCAATGCTTCTAATACCAAACCTGAGACCCTTCCTATAACATGAGATGGGATATCCAACTCCTTCCCATTCCAATCCTGAGACCCTTCCGATAGCAGAGATGTGATATCTCAATGCTTATACCAAACCTGAGACCCTTCCTATGGCCTGAGATGTCATATACAACTCCTTCCCATTCCAATCCTGAGACCCTTCCTATAGCATGAGATGTGATGTCTCAAAGCTTCTAATACCAAACCTGAGACCCTTCCTATAGCATGAGATGTGATATCTCAATGCGTATACCAAACCTGAGACCCTTCCTATAGCATGAGATGTGATATCCAACTCCTTCCCATTCCAATCCTGAGACCCTTCCTATAGCATGAGATGTGATGTCTCAATCCTTCTAATACCAAACCTGAGATCTTTCCTATAACATGAGATGTGATATCCAACTCCTTCCATTCAAATCCTGAGACCCGTTCTATAGCATGAGATGTGATATCTCAATGCTTATACCAAACCTGAGACCCTTCCTATAGCATGAGATGTGATATCCAACTACTTCCCATTCCAATCCTGAGACCCTTCCTATAGCATGAGATGTGATATCCAACTCCTTCCCTTTCCAAACCTGAGAGCCTATCTATAGCATGAGATGTGATATCCAAATCCTTCCCCTTCCAAACCTGAGACCCTCCCTTTAGCATGAGATGTGATATCCAACTCCTTCCCATTCCATTCCTGAGACCCTTCTGATAGCATGAGATGTGATATCTCAATGTCTCTAATACCAAACCTGAGATCCTACCTCTAACATGAAATGTGATATCCAACTCTTTCCCCTTCCAAACCTGAGAGACTTCCTATAGCATGAGATGTGATATCCAAGTCCTTCCCATTCCAATCCTGAGACCCTTCCTATAGCTTCAGATGTGATATCCAACTCCTTCCCATTCCAATTCTGAGACCCTTCCTATACCATGAGACTTGATATCTAAATGCTTCTAATACCAAACCTGAGACCAGTCCTATAACATGAGATTGGATATCCAACTCCTTCCCCTTCCAAACCTGAGACCCTTCCTATAGCATGAGATGTGATATCCAACTCCTTCCCATTCCAATCCTGGGACCCTTCCTATAGCATGAGATGTGATATCTCAATGCTTATACCAAACCTGAGACCCTTCCTATAGCATGAGATGTGATATTCAACTCCTTCCCATTCCAATCTTGAGACCCTTCCTATAGCATGAGATGTGATCTCTCAATGCTTATACCAAACCTGAGACTCTTCCTATAACATGAGATGTGATATCCAACTCCTTCCCTTTCCAAACCTGAGAGCCTACCTATAGCATGAGATGTGATATCCAAGTCCTTCCCATTCCAATCCTTAGACCCTTCCTACAGCATGCAATATGATATCTCAATGATTCTAATAACAAACCTGAGACCCGTCCTATAACATGAGATGGGATATCCAACTCATTCCCATTCCAATCCTGAGACACTTCCGATAGCAGAGATGTGATATCTCAATACTTACACCAAACCTGAGACCCTTCCTATAACATGAGATGTGATATCCAACTCCTTCCCGTTCCAAGCCTGGGACCCTTCCTATAGCATATGTGATATCCAACTCCTTCCCATTCCAAACATGAGACCCTTCCTATAGCAAGAATGTAATATCCAACTCCATTCCCATTCCAATCCTGAGCCACTTCCGATAGCAGAGATGTGGTATCTCAATGCTTCTAATACCAAACCTGAGATCCTTCCTATGACATGAGATGTGATATCCAATTCCTCCCCATTAAAAACCTGAGAACCTTTCTATAGCATGAGATGTGATATCCAACTACTTCCCATTCCAATCCTGAGACCCTTCCTATAGCATGAGATGTGATATCTCAATGCTTATACCAAACCTGAGACCCATACTATGGCATGAGATGTGATATCAAACTCCTTCCCATTCCAATCCTGAGACCCTTCCTATAGCTTGAGATGTGATATCTCAATGTTTCTAATACCAAACCTGAGACCCGTCCTATAACATGAGATGTGATATCCAAATCCTTCACCTTCCAAACCTTAGACCCTTCCTTTATCATGAGATGTGATATCCAAATCCTTCACCTTCCAAACCTTAGACCCTTCCGATATCATGAGATTTGTTATCTCAATGCTTCTAATATCAAACTTGAGACCCTCCCTATAGCATGAGATGTGACATCCAAGTCCTCCCCATTCCAACCCTGAGACCCTTCCTATAGCATGAGATGTGATATCTCAATGCTTCTAATACCAAACCTGAGACCATTCCTATAACATGAGATGGGATATCCAACTCCTTCCCATTCCAATCCTGAGACCCTTCCGATAGCAGAGATTTGATATCTCAATGCTTATACCAAACCTGAGACCCTTCCTATGGCCTGAGATGTCATATACAACTCCTTCCCATTCCAATCCTGAGACCCTTCCTATAGCATGAGATGTGATATCTCAATGCTTATACCAAACCAGAGACCCGTCCTATAACATGAGATGGGATATCCAACTCCTTCCCATTCCAATCCTGAGCCACTTCCGATAGCAGAGATGTGATATCTCAATGCTTCTAATACCAAACCTGAGATCCTTCCTATAACATGAGATGTGATATCCAAATCCTTCCCCTTCCAAACCTGAGACCCTCCCTTTAGCATGAGATGTGATATCCAACTCCTTCCCATTCCAATCCTGAGACCCTTCTGATAGCATGAGATGTGATATCTCAATGCCTCTAATACCAAACCCGAGATCCTACCTCTAACATGAAATGTGATATCCAACTCCTTCCCTTTCCAAACGTGAGACCCTCCCTATAGCATGAGATGTGATATCCAAGTCCTTCCCATTCCAATCCTGAGACCCTTCCTATAGCATGAGATGTGATATCTCAATGCTTCTAATACCAAACCTGAGACCCTTCCTATAACATAAGATGGGATATCCAACTCCTTCCCATTCCAATCCTGAGACCCTTCCGATAGCAGAGATGTGATATCTCAATGCCTATACCAAACCTGAGACCCTTCCTGTGGCATGAGATGTCATATACAACTCCTTCCCATTCCAATCCTGTAACCCTTCCTATAGCATGAGATGTGATATCCAACTCCTTCCCATTCCAATCCTGAGACCCTTCCTATAGCATGAGATTTGATATCTCAATGCTTCTAACACCAAACCTGAGATCCTTCCGATAGCATGAGATGTGATATCTCAATGCTTCTAATACCAAACCTGAGATCATTCCTATAACACGAGATGTAATATCCAAATCCTTCCCCTTCCAAACCTGAGACCCTCCCTTTAGCATGAGATGTGATATCCAACTACTTCCCATTCCAATCCTGAGACCCTTCCTATAGCATGAGATGTGATGTCTCAATGCTTCTAATACCAAACCTGAGATACTTCCTATACATGAGATGTGATATCCAACTCCTTCCCATTCCAATCCTGAGACACTTCCTATAGCATGAGAAGTGATATCTCAATGCTTATACCAAACCTGAGACCCTTCCTACGGCATGAGATGTCATATACAACTCCTTCCCATTCCAATCCTGAGACCCTTCCTATAGCATGAGATGTGATATCTCAATGCGTATACCAAACCTGAGACCCTTCCTATAGCATGAGATGTGATATCCAACTCCTTCCCATTCCAATCCTGAGACCCTTCCTATAGCATGAGATGTGATGTCTCAATCCTTCTAATACCAAACCTGAGATCTTTCCTATAACATGAGATGTGATATCCAACTCCTTCCATTCCAATCCTGAGACCCGTTATATAGCATGAGATGTGATGTCTCAATGCTTCTAATACCAAACCTGAGATACTTCCTATAACATGAGATGTGATATCCAACTCCTTCCCATTCCAATCCTGAGACACTTCCTATAGCATGAGAAGTGATATCTCAATGCTTATACCAAACCTGAGACCCTTCCTACGGCATGAGATGTCATATACAACTCCTTCCCATTCCAATCCTGAGACCCTTCCTATAGCATGAGATGTTATATCTCAATGCGTATACCAAACCTGAGACCCTTCCTATAGCATGAGATGTGATATCCAACTACTTCCCATTCCAATCCTGAGACCCTTCCTATAGCATGAGATGTGATATCCAACTCCTTCCCTTTCCAAACCTGAGAGCCTATCTATAGCATGAGATGTGATTCCAAATCCTTCCCCTTCCAAACCTGAGACCCTCCCTTTAGCATGAGATGTGATATCCAACTCCTTCCCATTCCATTCCTGAGACCCTTCTGATAGCATGAGATGTGATATCTCAATGCCTCTAATACCAAACCTGAGATCCTACCTCTAACATGAAATGTGATATCCAACTCTTTCCCCTTCCAAACCTGAGAGACTTCCTATAGCATGAGATGTGATATCCAAGTCCTTCCCATTCCAATCCTGAGACCCTTCCTATAGCTTGAGATGTGATATCCAACTCCTTCCCGTTCCAAGCCTGGGACCCTTCCTATAGCATATGTGATATCCAACTCCTTCCCATTCCAAACATGAGACCCTTCCTATAGCAAGAATGTAATATCCAACTCCTTCCCATTCCAATCCTGAGCCACTTCCGATAGCAGAGATGTGGTATCTCAATGCTTCTAATACCAAACCTGAGATCCTTCCTATGACATGAGATGTGATATCCAATTCCTCCCCATTAAAAACCTGAGACCCTTTCTATAGCATGAAATGTGATATCCAACTACTTCCCATTCCAATCCTGAGACCCTTCCTATAGCATGAGATGTGATATCTCAATGCTTATACCAAACCTGAGACCCTTCCTATAGCTTGAGATGTGATATCCAACTCCTTCCCATTCCAATCCTGAGACCCTTCCGATAGCATGAGATGTGATATCCCAAATGCTTCTACCAAACCTGAGACCCATACTATGGCATGAGATGTGATATCAAACTCCTTCCCATTCCAATCCTGAGACCCTTCCTATAGCTTGAGATGTGATATCCAACTCCTTCCCATTCCAATTCTGAGACCCTTCCTATACCATGAGACTTGATATCTCAATGTTTCTAATACCAAACCTGAGACCCGTCCTATAACATGAGATGTGATATCCAAATCCTTCCCCTTCCAAACCTTAGACCCTTCCTTTATCATGAGATGTGATATCCAACTCCTTCCCATTCCAATCCTGAGACCCTTCCGATATCATGAGATTTGTTATCTCAATGCTTCTAATATCAAACTTGAGACCCTCCCTATAGCATGAGATGTGACATCCAAGTCCTCCCCATTCCAATCCTGAGACCCTTCCTATAGCATGAGATGTGATATCTCAATGCTTCTAATACCAAACCTGAGACCCTTCCTATAACATGAGATGGGATATCCAACTCCTTCCCATTCCAATCCTGAGACCCTTCCGATAGCAGAGATGTGATATCTCAATGCTTATACCAAACCTGAGACCCTTCCTATGGCCTGAGATGTCATATACAACTCCTTCCCATTCCAATCCTGAGACCCTTCCTATAGCATGAGATGTGATGTCTCAAAGCTTCTAATACCAAACCTGAGACCCTTCCTATAGCATGAGATGTGATATCTCAATGCGTATACCAAACCTGAGACCCTTCCTATAGCATGAGATGTGATATCCAACTCCTTCCCATTCCAATCCTGAGACCCTTCCTATAGCATGAGATGTGATGTCTCAATCCTTCTAATACCAAACCTGAGATCTTTCCTATAACATGAGATGTGATATCCAACTCCTTCCATTCAAATCCTGAGACCCGTTCTATAGCATGAGATGTGATATCTCAATGCTTATACCAAACCTGAGACCCTTCCTATAGCATGAGATGTGATATCCAACTACTTCCCATTCCAATCCTGAGACCCTTCCTATAGCATGAGATGTGATATCCAACTCCTTCCCTTTCCAAACCTGAGAGCCTATCTATAGCATGAGATGTGATATCCAAATCCTTCCCCTTCCAAACCTGAGACCCTCCCTTTAGCATGAGATGTGATATCCAACTCCTTCCCATTCCATTCCTGAGACCCTTCTGATAGCATGAGATGTGATATCTCAATGTCTCTAATACCAAACCTGAGATCCTACCTCTAACATGAAATGTGATATCCAACTCTTTCCCCTTCCAAACCTGAGAGACTTCCTATAGCATGAGATGTGATATCCAAGTCCTTCCCATTCCAATCCTGAGACCCTTCCTATAGCTTCAGATGTGATATCCAACTCCTTCCCATTCCAATTCTGAGACCCTTCCTATACCATGAGACTTGATATCTAAATGCTTCTAATACCAAACCTGAGACCAGTCCTATAACATGAGATTGGATATCCAACTCCTTCCCCTTCCAAACCTGAGACCCTTCCTATAGCATGAGATGTGATATCCAACTCCTTCCCATTCCAATCCTGGGACCCTTCCTATAGCATGAGATGTGATATCTCAATGCTTATACCAAACCTGAGACCCTTCCTATAGCATGAGATGTGATATTCAACTCCTTCCCATTCCAATCTTGAGACCCTTCCTATAGCATGAGATGTGATCTCTCAATGCTTATACCAAACCTGAGACTCTTCCTATAACATGAGATGTGATATCCAACTCCTTCCCTTTCCAAACCTGAGAGCCTACCTATAGCATGAGATGTGATATCCAAGTCCTTCCCATTCCAATCCTTAGACCCTTCCTACAGCATGCAATATGATATCTCAATGATTCTAATAACAAACCTGAGACCCGTCCTATAACATGAGATGGGATATCCAACTCATTCCCATTCCAATCCTGAGACACTTCCGATAGCAGAGATGTGATATCTCAATACTTACACCAAACCTGAGACCCTTCCTATAACATGAGATGTGATATCCAACTCCTTCCCGTTCCAAGCCTGGGACCCTTCCTATAGCATATGTGATATCCAACTCCTTCCCATTCCAAACATGAGACCCTTCCTATAGCAAGAATGTAATATCCAACTCCATTCCCATTCCAATCCTGAGCCACTTCCGATAGCAGAGATGTGGTATCTCAATGCTTCTAATACCAAACCTGAGATCCTTCCTATGACATGAGATGTGATATCCAATTCCTCCCCATTAAAAACCTGAGAACCTTTCTATAGCATGAGATGTGATATCCAACTACTTCCCATTCCAATCCTGAGACCCTTCCTATAGCATGAGATGTGATATCTCAATGCTTATACCAAACCTGAGACCCATACTATGGCATGAGATGTGATATCAAACTCCTTCCCATTCCAATCCTGAGACCCTTCCTATAGCTTGAGATGTGATATCTCAATGTTTCTAATACCAAACCTGAGACCCGTCCTATAACATGAGATGTGATATCCAAATCCTTCACCTTCCAAACCTTAGACCCTTCCTTTATCATGAGATGTGATATCCAAATCCTTCACCTTCCAAACCTTAGACCCTTCCGATATCATGAGATTTGTTATCTCAATGCTTCTAATATCAAACTTGAGACCCTCCCTATAGCATGAGATGTGACATCCAAGTCCTCCCCATTCCAACCCTGAGACCCTTCCTATAGCATGAGATGTGATATCTCAATGCTTCTAATACCAAACCTGAGACCATTCCTATAACATGAGATGGGATATCCAACTCCTTCCCATTCCAATCCTGAGACCCTTCCGATAGCAGAGATTTGATATCTCAATGCTTATACCAAACCTGAGACCCTTCCTATGGCCTGAGATGTCATATACAACTCCTTCCCATTCCAATCCTGAGACCCTTCCTATAGCATGAGATGTGATATCTCAATGCTTATACCAAATCTGAGACCCTTCCTATAGCATGAGATGTGATATCCAACTCCTTCCAATTCCAAACCTGAGACCCTTCCTATAGCATGAGATGTGATGTCTCAATGCTTCTAATACCAAACCTGAGATCCTTCCTATAACATGAGATGTGATATCCAACTCCTTCCCATTCCAATCCTGAGACCCTTATGATAGCATGAGATGTGATATCCCAATGCCTCTAATACCAAACCTGAGATCCTTCCGATAGCATGAGATGTGATATCTCAATGCTTCTAATACCAAACCTGAGATCATTCCTATAACATGAGATGTGATTTCCAAATCCTTCCCCTTCCAAACCTGAGACCCTCCCTTTAGCATGAAATGTGATATCCAACTCCTTCCCATTCCAATCCTGAGACCCTTCTGATAGCATGAGATGTGATGTCTCAATCCTTCTAATACCAAACCTGAGATCTTTCCTATAACATGAGATGTGATATCCAACTCCTTCCATTCAAATCCTGAGACCCGTTCTATAGCATGAGATGTGATATCTCAATGCTTATACCAAACCTGAGACCCTTCCTATAGCATGAGATGTGATATCCAACTACTTCCCATTCCAATCCTGAGACCCTTCCTATAGCATGAGATGTGATATCCAACTCCTTCCCTTTCCAAACCTGAGAGCCTATCTATAGCATGAGATGTGATATCCAAATCCTTCCCCTTCCAAACCTGAGACCCTCCCTTTAGCATGAGATGTGATATCCAACTCCTTCCCATTCCATTCCTGAGACCCTTCTGATAGCATGAGATGTGATATCTCAATGTCTCTAATACCAAACCTGAGATCCTACCTCTAACATGAAATGTGATATCCAACTCTTTCCCCTTCCAAACCTGAGAGACTTCCTATAGCATGAGATGTGATATCCAAGTCCTTCCCATTCCAATCCTGAGACCCTTCCTATAGCTTGAGATGTGATATCCAACTCCTTCCCATTCCAATTCTGAGACCCTTCCTATACCATGAGACTTGATATCTAAATGCTTCTAATACCAAACCTGAGACCAGTCCTATAACATGAGATTGGATATCCAACTCCTTCCCCTTCCAAACCTGAGACCCTTCCTATAGCATGAGATGTGATATCCAACTCCTTCCCATTCCAATCCTGAGACCCTTCCTATAGCATGAGATGTGATATCTCAATGCTTATACCAAACCTGAGACCCTTCCTATAGCATGAGATGTGATATTCAACTCCTTCCCATTCCAATCTTGAGACCCTTCCTATAGCATGAGATGTGATCTCTCAATGCTTATACCAAACCTGAGACTCTTCCTATAACATGAGATGTGATATCCAACTCCTTCCCTTTCCAAACCTGAGAGCCTACCTATAGCATGAGATGTGATATCCAAGTCCTTCCCATTCCAATCCTTAGACCCTTCCTACAGCATGCAATATGATATCTCAATGATTCTAATAACAAACCTGAGACCCGTCCTATAACATGAGATGGGATATCCAACTCCTTCCCATTCCAATCCTGAGACACTTCCGATAGCAGAGATGTGATATCTCAATACTTACACCAAACCTGAGACCCTTCCTATAACATGAGATGTGATATCCAACTCCTTCCCGTTCCAAGCCTGGGACCCTTCCTATAGCATATGTGATATCCAACTCCTTCCCATTCCAAACATGAGACCCTTCCTATAGCAAGAATGTAATATCCAACTCCTTCCCATTCCAATCCTGAGCCACTTCCGATAGCAGAGATGTGGTATCTCAATGCTTCTAATACCAAACCTGAGATCCTTCCTATGACATGAGATGTGATATCCAATTCCTCCCCATTAAAAACCTGAGAACCTTTCTATAGCATGAGATGTGATATCCAACTACTTCCCATTCCAATCCTGAGACCCTTCCTATAGCATGAGATGTGATATCTCAATGCTTATACCAAACCTGAGACCCATACTATGGCATGAGATGTGATATCAAACTCCTTCCCATTCCAATCCTGAGACCCTTCCGATAGCTTGAGATGTGATATCCAACTCCTTCCCATTCCAATTCTGAGACCCTTCCTATACCATGAGACTTGATATCTCAATGTTTCTAATACCAAACCTGAGACCCGTCCTATAACATGAGATGTGATATCCAAATCCTTCACCTTCCAAACCTTAGACCCTTCCTTTATCATGAGATGTGATATCCAACTCCTTCCCATTCCAATCCTGAGACCCTTCCGATATCATGAGATTTGTTATCTCAATGCTTCTAATATCAAACTTGAGACCCTCCCTATAGCATGAGATGTGACATCCAAGTCCTCCCCATTCCAATCCTGAGACCCTTCCTATAGCATGAGATGTGATATCTCAATGCTTCTAATACCAAACCTGAGACCATTCCTATAACATGAGATGGGATATCCAACTCCTTCCCATTCCAATCCTGAGACCCTTCCGATAGCAGAGATTTGATATCTCAATGCTTATACCAAACCTGAGACCCTTCCTATGGCCTGAGATGTCATATACAACTCCTTCCCATTCCAATCCTGAGACCCTTCCTATAGCATGAGATGTGATATCTCAATGCTTATACCAAATCTGAGACCCTTCCTATAGCATGAGATGTGATATCCAACTCCTTCCAATTCCAAACCTGAGACCCTTCCTATAGCATGAGATGTGATGTCTCAATGCTTCTAATACCAAACCTGAGATCCTTCCTATAACATGAGATGTGATATCCAACTCCTTCCCATTCCAATCCTGAGACCCTTATGATAGCATGAGATGTGATATCTCAATGCCTCTAATACCAAACCTGAGATCCTTCCGATAGCATGAGATGTGATATCTCAATGCTTCTAATACCAAACCTGAGATCATTCCTATAACATGAGATGTGATTTCCAAATCCTTCCCCTTCCAAACCTGAGACCCTCCCTTTAGCATGAAATGTGATATCCAACTCCTTCCCATTCCAATCCTGAGACCCTTCTGATAGCATGAGATGTGATATATCAATGACTCTAATACCAAACCTGAGATCCTACCTCTAACATGAAATGTGATATCCATCTCCTTCCCTTTCCAAACCTGAGACCCTGCCTATAGCATGAGATGTGATATCCAAGTCCTTCCCATTCCAATCCTGAGACCCTTCCTATAACATGAGATGTGATGTCTCAATGCTTCTTATACCAAACCTGAGATCTTTCCTATAACATGAGATGTGATATCCAACTCCTTCCCATTCCATACCTGAGATCCTTCCTTTAGCATGAGATGTGATATCCAACTCCTTCCCATTCCAATCCTGAGACCCTTCCTATAGCATATGTGATATCACAATGCTTCTAATACCAAACCTGAGATCCTTCCTATAACATGAGATGTGTATCCAACTCCTTCCCATTCCAAACCTGAGACCCTTCCTATATCGGAAGGATCTCAGGTTTGGTATTAGAGGCATTGAGATATCACATCTCATGCTATCATAAGGGTCTCAGGATTGGAATGGGAAGGAGTTGGATATCACATCTCATGTTATAGGAAGGATCTCAGGTTTGGTATTAGAAGCATTGAGACATCACATCTCATGCTATAGGAAGGGTCTCAGGTTTGGAATTGGAAGGAGTTGGATATCACATCTCATGCTATAGGAAGGGTCTCAGATTTGGTATAAGCATTGAGATATCACATCTCATGCTATAGGAAGGGTCTCAGGATTGGAATGGGAAGGAGTTGTATATGACATCTCAGGCCATAGGAAGGGTCTCAGGTTTGGTATAAGCATTGAGATATCAAATCTCTGCTATCGGAAGGGTCTCAGGATTGGAATGGGAAGGAGTTGGATATCCCATCTCATGTTATAGGAATGGTCTCAGGTTTGGTATTAGAAGCATTGAGATATCACATCTCATGCTATAGGAAGGGTCTCAGGATTGGAATGGGGAGGACTTGGATGTCACATCTCATGCTATAGGGAGGGTCTCAAGTTTGATATTAGAAGCATTGAGATAACAAATCTCATGATATCGGAAGGGTCTCAGGATTGGAATGGGAAGGAGTTGGATATCACATCTCATGATAAAGGAAGGGTCTAAGGTTTGGAAGGTGAAGGATTTGGATATCACATCTCATGTTATAGGACGGGTCTCAGGTTTGGTATTAGAAACATTGAGATATCAAGTCTCATGGTATAGGAAGGGTCTCAGAATTGGAATGGGAAGGAGTTGGATATCACATCTCAAGCTATCGGAAGGGTCTCAGGATTGGAATGGGAAGGAGTTTGATATCACATCTCATGCCATAGTATGGGTCTCAGGTTTGGTATAAGCATTGAGATATCACATCTCATGCTATAGGAAGGGTCTCAGGATTGGAATGGGAAGTAGTTGGATATCACATCTCATGCTATAGAAAGGTTCTCAGGTTTTTAATGGGGAGGAATTGGATATCACATCTCATGTCATAGGAAGGATCTCAGGTTTGGTATTAGAAGCATTGAGATACCACATCTCTGCTATCGGAAGTGGCTCAGGATTGGAATGGGAAGGAGTTGGATATTACATTCTTGCTATAGGAAGGGTCTCATGTTTGGAATGGGAAGGAGTTGGATATCACATATGCTATAGGAAGGGTCCCAGGCTTGGAACGGGAAGGAGTTGGATATCACATCTCATGTTATAGGAAGGGTCTCAGGTTTGGTGTAAGTATTGAGATATCACATCTCTGCTATCGGAAGTGTCTCAGGATTGGAAT
Organism: Ambystoma mexicanum; assembly: GCF_040938575.1. Taxonomy (NCBI): domain Eukaryota; kingdom Metazoa; phylum Chordata; class Amphibia; order Caudata; family Ambystomatidae; genus Ambystoma; species Ambystoma mexicanum. The sequence goes on from NC_090934.1 coordinate 1,153,552,394, forward strand.
GGGAAGGAGTTGGATATCCCATCTCATGTTATAGGACGGGTCTCAGGTTTGTTATTAGAATCATTGAGATATCATATTGCATGCTGTAGGAAGGGTCTAAGGATTGGAATGGGAAGGACTTGGATATCACATCTCATGCTATAGGTAGGCTCTCAGGTTTGGAAAGGGAAGGAGTTGGATATCACATCTCATGTTATAGGAAGAGTCTCAGGTTTGGTATAAGCATTGAGAGATCACATCTCATGCTATAGGAAGGGTCTCAAGATTGGAATGGGAAGGAGTTGAATATCACATCTCATGCTATAGGAAGGGTCTCAGGTTTGGTATAAGCATTGAGATATCACATCTCATGCTATAGGAAGGGTCTCAGGATTGGAATGGGAAGGAGTTGGATATCACATCTCATGCTATAGGAAGGGTCTCAGGTTTGGAAGGGGAAGGAGTTGGATATCCAATCTCATGTTATAGGACTGGTCTCAGGTTTGGTATTAGAAGCATTTAGATATCAAGTCTCATGGTATAGGAAGGGTCTCAGAATTGGAATGGGAAGGAGTTGGATATCACATCTCAAGCTATAGGAAGGGTCTCAGGATTGGAATGGGAAGGACTTGGATATCACATCTCATGCTATAGGAAGTCTCTCAGGTTTGGAAGGGGAAAGAGTTGGATATCACATTTCATGTTAGAGGTAGGATCTCAGGTTTGGTATTAGAGACATTGAGATATCACATCTCATGCTATCAGAAGGGTCTCAGGAATGGAATGGGAAGGAGTTGGATATCACATCTCATGCTAAAGGGAGGGTCTCAGGTTTGGAAGGGGAAGGATTTGGATATCACATCTCATGCTATAGATAGGCTCTCAGGTTTGGAAAGGGAAGGAGTTGGATATCACATCTCATGCTATAGGAAGGGTCTCAGGATTGGAATGGGAAGTAGTTGGATATCACATCTCATGCTATAGGAAGGGTCTCAGGTTTGGTATAAGCATTGAGATATCACATCTCATGCTATAGAACGGGTCTCAGGATTTGAATGGAAGTAGTTGGATATCACATCTCATGTTATAGGAAAGATCTCAGGTTTGGTATTAGAAGGATTGAGACATCACATCTCATGCTATCAGAAGGGTCTCAGGATTGGAATGGGAAGGAGTTGGATATCACATTTCATGCTAAAGGGAGGGTCTCAGGTTTGGAAGGGGAAGGATTTGGAAATCACATCTCATGTTATAGGAATGATCTCAGGTTTGGTATTAGAAGCATTGAGATATCACATCTCATGCTATCGGAAGGATCTCAGGTTTGGTATTAGAGGCATTGGGATATCACATCTCATGCTATCATAAGGGTCTCAGGATTGGAATGGGAAGGAGTTGGATATCGCATCTCATGTTATAGGAAGGATCTCAGGTTTGGTATTAGAAGCATTGAGACATCACATCTCATGCTATAGGAAGGGTCTCAGGTTTGGAATTGGAAGGAGTTGGATATCACATCTCATGCTATAGGAAGGGTCTCAGATTTGGTATAAGCATTGAGATATCACATCTCATGCTATAGGAAGGGTCTCAGGATTGGAATGGGAAGGAGTTGTATATGACATCTCAGGCCATAGGAAGGGTCTCAGGTTTGGTATAAGCATTGAGATATCAAATCTCTGCTATCGGAAGGGTCTCAGGATTGGAATGGGAAGGAGTTGGATATCCCATCTCATGTTATAGGAATGGTCTCAGGTTTGGTATTAGAAGCATTGAGATATCACATCTCATGCTATAGGAAGGGTCTCAGGATTGGAATGGGGAGGACTTGGATGTCACATCTCATGCTATAGGGAGGGTCTCAAGTTTGATATTAGAAGCATTGAGATAACAAATCTCATGATATCGGAAGGGTCTAAGGTTTGGAAGGTGAAGGATTTGGATATCACATCTCATGATAAAGGAAGGGTCTAAGGTTTGGAAGGTGAAGGATTTGGATATCACATCTCATGTTATAGGACGGGTCTCAGGTTTGGTATTAGAAACATTGAGATATCACATCTCAAGCTATAGGAAGGGTCTCAGGATTGGAATGGGAAGGAGTTTGATATCACATCTCATGCCATAGTATGGGTCTCAGGTTTGGTATAAGCATTGAGATATCACATCTCATGCTATAGGAAGGGTCTCAGGATTGGAATGGGAAGTAGTTGGATATCACATCTCATGCTATAGAAAGGTTCTCAGGTTTTTAATGGGGAGGAATTGGATATCACATCTCATGTCATAGGAAGGATCTCAGGTTTGGTATTAGAAGCATTGAGATACCACATCTCTGCTATCGGAAGTGGCTCAGGATTGGAATGGGAAGGAGTTGGATATTACATTCTTGCTATAGGAAGGGTCTCATGTTTGGAATGGGAAGGAGTTGGATATCACATATGCTATAGGAAGGGTCCCAGGCTTGGAACGGGAAGGAGTTGGATATCACATCTCATGTTATAGGAAGGGTCTCAGGTTTGGTGTAAGTATTGAGATATCACATCTCTGCTATCGGAAGTGTCTCAGGATTGGAATGGGAATGAGTTGGATATCCCATCTCATGTTACAGGACGGGTCTCAGGTTTGTTATTAGAATCATTGAGATATCATATTGCATGCTGTAGGAAGGGTCTAAGGATTGGAATGGGAAGGACTTGGATATCACATCTCATGCTATAGGTAGGCTCTCAGGTTTGGAAAGGGAAGGAGTTGGATATCACATCTCATGTTATAGGAAGAGTCTCAGGTTTGGTATAAGCATTGAGAGATCACATCTCATGCTATAGGAAGGGTCTCAAGATTGGAATGGGAAGGAGTTGAATATCACATCTCATGCTATAGGAAGGGTCTCAGGTTTGGTATAAGCATTGAGATATCACATCTCATGCTATAGGAAGGGTCTCAGGATTGGAATGGGAAGGAGTTGGATATCACATCTCATGCTATAGGAAGGGTCTCAGGTTTGGAAGGGGAAGGAGTTGGATATCCAATCTCATGTTATAGGACTGGTCTCAGGTTTGGTATTAGAAGCATTTAGATATCAAGTCTCATGGTATAGGAAGGGTCTCAGAATTGGAATGGGAAGGAGTTGGATATCACATCTGAAGCTATAGGAAGGGTCTCAGGATTGGAATGGGAAGGACTTGGATATCACATCTCATGCTATAGGAAGTCTCTCAGGTTTGGAAGGGGAAAGAGTTGGATATCACATTTCATGTTAGAGGTAGGATCTCAGGTTTGGTATTAGAGACATTGAGATATCACATCTCATGCTATCAGAAGGGTCTCAGGAATGGAATGGGAAGGAGTTGGATATCACATCTCATGCTAAAGGGAGGGTCTCAGGTTTGGAAGGGGAAGGATTTGGATATCACATCTCATGCTATAGATAGGCTCTCAGGTTTGGAAAGGGAAGGAGTTGGATATCACATCTCATGCTATAGGAAGGGTCTCAGGATTGGAATGGGAAGTAGTTGGATATCACATCTCATGCTATAGGAAGGGTCTCAGGTTTGGTATAAGCATTGAGATTTCACATCTCATGCTATAGAACGGGTCTCAGGATTTGAATGGAAGGAGTTGGATATCACATCTCATGTTATAGGAAAGATCTCAGGTTTGGTATTAGAAGGATTGAGACATCACATCTCATGCTATAGGAAGGGTCTCAGGATTGGAATGGGAAGGAGTTGGATATCACATCTCATGCTATAGGAAGGGTCTCAGGTTTGGTATACGCATTGAGATATCACATCTCATGCTATAGGAAGGGTCTCAGGTTTGGTATTAGAAGCTTTGAGACATCACATCTCATGCTATAGGAAGGGTCTCAGGATTGGAATGGGAAGGAGTTGTATATGACATCTCAGGCCATAGGAAGGGTCTCAGGTTTGGTATAAGCATTGAGATATCACATCTCTGCTATCGGAAGGGTCTCAGGATTGGAATGGGAAGGAGTTGGATATCCCATCTCATGTTATAGGAAGGGTCTCAGGTTTGGTATTAGAAGCATTGAGATATCACATCTCATGCTATAGGAAGGGTCTCAGGATTGGAATGGGGAGGACTTGGATGTCACATCTCATGCTATAGGGAGGGTCTCAAGTTTGATATTAGAAGCATTGAGATAACAAATCTCATGATATCGGAAGGGTCTCAGGATTGGAATGGGAAGGAGTTGGATATCACATCTCATGATAAAGGAAGGGTCTAAGGTTTGGAAGGGGAAGGATTTGGATATCACATCTCATGTTATAGGACGGGTCTCAGGTTTGGTATTAGAAACATTGAGATATCAAGTCTCATGGTATAGGAAGGGTCTCAGAATTGGAATGGGAAGGAGTTGGATATCACATCTCAAGCTATAGGAAGGGTCTCAGGATTGGAATGGGAAGGAGTTTGATATCACATCTCATGCCATAGTATGGGTCTCAGGTTTGGTAGAAGCATTTGGGATATCACATCTCATGCTATCGGAAGGGTCTCAGGATTGGAATGGGAAGGAGTTGGATATCACATCTCAAGCTATAGGAAGGGTCTCAGGTTTGGTATAAGCATTGAGATATCACATCTCATGCTATAGGAAGGGTCTCAGGATTGGAATGGGAAGTAGTTGGATATCACATTTCATGCTATAGAAAGGGTCTCAGGTTTTTAATGGGGAGGAATTGGATATCACATCTCATGTCATAGGAAGGATCTCAGGTTTGGTATTAGAAGCATTGAGATACCACATCTCTGCTATCGGAAGTGGCTCAGGATTGGAATGGGAAGGAGTTGGATATTACATTCTTGCTATAGGAAGGGTCTCATGTTTGGAATGGGAAGGAGTTGGATATCACATATGCTATAGGAAGGGTCCCAGGCTTGGAACGGGAAGGAGTTGGATATCACATCTCAAGCTATAGGAAGGGTCTCAGGATTGGAATGGGAAGGACTTGGATATCACATCTCATGCTATAGGAAGTCTCTCAGGTTTGGAAGGGGAAAGAGTTGGATATCACATTTCATGTTAGAGGTAGGATCTCAGGTTTGGTATTAGAGGCATTGAGATATCACATCTCATGCTATCAGAAGGGTCTCAGGAATGGAATGGGAAGGAGTTGGATATCACATCTCATGCTAAAGGGAGGGTCTCAGGTTTGGAAGGGGAAGGATTTGGAATCACATCTCATGCTATAGATAGGCTCTCAGGTTTGGAAAGGGAAGGAGTTGGATATCACATCTCATGCTATAGGAAGGGTCTCAGGATTGGAATGGGAAGTAGTTGGATATCACATCTCATGCTATAGGAAGGGTCTCAGGTTTGGTATACGCATTGAGATATAACATCTCATGCTATAGGAAGGGTCTCAGGATTGGAATGGGAAGGAGTTGTATATGACATCTCATGCCGTAGGAAGGGTCTCAGGTTTGGTATAAGCATTGAGATATCACTTCTCATGCTATAGGAAGTGTCTCAGGATTGGAATGGGAAGGAGTTGGATATCACATCTCATGTTATAGGAAGTATCTCAGGTTTGGTATTAGAAGCATTGAGACATCACATCTCATGCTATATAACGGGTCTCAGGATTGGAATGGAAGGAGTTGGATATCACATCTCATGTTATAGGAAAGATCTCAGGTTTGGTATTAGAAGGATTGAGACATCACATCTCATGCTATAGGAAGGGTCTCAGGATTGGAATGGGAAGGAGTTGGATATCACATCTCATGCTATAGGAAGGGTCTCAGGTTTGGTATACGCATTGAGATATCACATCTCATGCTATAGGAAGGGTCTCAGGATTGGAATGGGAAGGAGTTGTATATGACATCTCATGCCGTAGGAAGGGTCTCAGGTTTGGTATAAGCATTGAGATATCACTTCTCATGCTATAGGAAGTGTCTCAGGATTGGAATGGGAAGGAGTTGGATATCACATCTCATGTATAGGAAGTATCTCAGGTTTGGTATTAGAAGCATTGAGACATCACATCTCATGCTATAGGAAGGGTCTCAGGATTGGAATGGGAAGTAGTTGGATATCACATCTCATGCTAAAGGGAGGGTCTCAGGTTTGGAAGGGGAAGGATTTGGATATTACATCTCGTGTTATAGGAATGATCTCAGGTTTGGTATTAGAAGCATTGAGATATCACATCTCATGCTATCGGAAGGATCTCAGGTTTGGTGTTAGAAGCATTGAGATATCAAATCTCATGCTATAGGAAGGGTCTCAGGATTGGAATGGGAAGGAGTTGGATATCACATCTCATGCTATAGGAAGGGTTACAGGATTGGAATGGGAAGGAGTTGTATATGACATCTCATGCCACAGGAAGGGTCTCAGGTTTGGTATAAGCATTGAGATATCACATCTCTGCTATCGGAAGGGTCTCAGGATTGGAATGGGAAGGAGTTGGATATCCCATCTTATGTTATAGGAAGGGTCTCAGGTTTGGTATTAGAAGCATTGAGATATCACATCTCATGCTATAGGAAGGGTCTCAGGATTGGAATGGGAAGGACTTGGATATCACATCTCATGCTATAGGGAGGGTCTCACGTTTGGAAAGGGAAGGAGTTGGATATCACATTTCATGTTAGAGGTAGGATCTCGGGTTTGGTATTAGAGGCATTGAGATATCACATCTCATGCTATCAGAAGGGTCTCAGGGTTGGAATGGGAAGGAGTTGGATATCACATCTCATGCTAAAGGGAGGGTCTCAGGTTTGGAAGGGGAAGGATTTGGATATCACATCTCATGTTATAGGAAGGATCTCAGGTTTGGTATTAGAAGCATTGAGATATCACATCTCTGCTATCGGAAGTGGCTCAGGATTGGAATGGGAAGGAGTTGGATATCCCATCTCATGTTATAGGACGGGTCTCTGGTTTGGTATAAGCATTGAGATATCACATCTCATGCTATAGGAAGGGTCTCAGGATTGGAATGGGAAGGATTTGGATATCACATCTCATGCTATAGGAAGGGTCTCAGGTTTGGTATATGCATGGAGATATCACTTCTCATGCTATAGGAAGGGTCTCAGGATTGGAATGGGAAGGAGTTGGATATAACATCTCATGTTATAGGAAGGATCTCAGGTTTGGTATTAGAAGCATTGAGATATCACATCTCATGCTATCAGAAGGGTCTCAGGATTGGAATGGGAAGGAGTTGGATATCACATCTCATGCTAAAGGGAGGGTCTCAGGTTTGGAATGGGAAGGATTTGTATATCACATCTCATGTTATCGGAAGGATCTCAGGTTTGGTATTAGAAGTATTGAGATATCATATCTCATGCTATAGGAAGGGTCTCAGGACTGGAATGGGAAGGAGTTGGATATCACATCTCATGCTAAAGGTAGGGTCTCAGGTTTGGTAGAAGCATTGAGATATCACATCTCATGCTAAAGGAAGGGTCTCAGGATTGGAATGGGAAGGACTTAGATATCACATATCATGCTATAGGGAGGGTCTCAGTTTTGATATTAGAAGCATTGAGATATCACATATCATGCTAAAGGAAGGGTCTCAGGTTTGGAACGGGAAGGAGTTGGATATCACATCTCATGTTATAGGAAGGGTCTCAGGTTTGGTATAAGCATTGAGATATCACATCTCTGCTATCGGAAGTGTCTCAGGATTGGAATGGGAAGGAGTTGGATATCCCATCTCATGCTATAGATAGGCTCTCAGGTTTGAAAAGGGAAGGAGTTGGATATCACATCTCATGCTATAGGAAGGGTCTCAGGATTGAAATGGGAAGTAGTTGGATATCACATCTCATGCTATAGGAAGGGTCTCAGGTTTGGTATAAGCATTGAGATATCACATCTCATGCTATAGGACGGGTCTCAGGATTGGAATGGAAGGAGTTGGATATCACATCTCATGCTATAGGAAGGATCTCAGGATTGGAATGGGAAGTAGTTGGATATCACATCTCATGCTATAGGAAGGGTCTCAGGTTTGGTATTAGAAGCATTGAGATATCACATCTCATGCTATAGGAAGGGTCTCAGGATTGGAATGGGAAGGACTTGGATATCACATCTCATGCTATAGATATGCTGTCAGGTTTGGAAAGGGAAGGAGTTGGATATCACATCTCATGCTATAGGAAGGGTCTCAGGATTGGAATGGGAAGTAGTTGGATATCACATCTCATGCTATAGGAAGGGTCTCAGGTTTGGTATAAGCATTGAGATATCACATCTCATGCTATAGGACGGGTCTCAGGATTGGAATGGAAGGAGTTGGATATCACATCTCATGTTATAGGAAGGATCTCAGGTTTGGTATTAGAAGGATTGAGACATCACATCTCATGCTATAGGAAGGGTCTCAGGATTGGAATGGGAAGGAGTTGGATATCACATCTCATGCTATAGGAAGGGTCTCAGGTTTGGTATAAGCATTGAGATATCACATCTCATGCTATAGGAAGGGTCTCAGGATTGGAATGGGAAGTAGTTGTATATGACATCTCATGCCGTAGGAAGGGTCTCAGCTTTGGTATAAGCATTTAGATATCACTTCTCATGCTATAGGAAGTGTCTCAGGATTGGAATGGGAAGGAGTTGGATATCACATCTCATGTTATAGGAAGGATCTCAGGTTTGGTATTAGAAGCATTGAGACATCACATCTCATGCTATAGGAAGGGTCTCAGGATTGGAATGGGAAGGAGTTGGATATCACATCTCATGCTAAAGGGAGGGTCTCAGGTTTGGAAGGGGAAGGATTTCGATATTACATCTCGTGTTATAGGAATGATCTCAGGTTTGGTATTAGAAGCATTGAGATATCAAATCTCATGCTATAGGAAGGGTCTCAGGATTGGAATGGGAAGGAGTTGGATATCACATCTCATGCTATAGGAAGGGTCTCAGGATTGGAATGGGAAGGAGTTGTATATGGCATCTCATGCCACTGGAAGGGTCTCAGGTTTGGTATAAGCATTGAGATATCACATCTCTGCTATTGGAAGGGTCTCAGGATTGGAATGGGAAGGAGTTGGATATCCCATCTTATGTTATAGGAAGGGTCTCAGGTTTGGTATTAGAAGCATTGAGATATCACATCTCATGCTATAGGAAGGGTCTCAGGATTGGAATGGGAAGGACTTGGATATCACATCTCATGCTATAGGGAGGGTCTCACGTTTGGAAAGGGAAGGAGTTGGATATCACATTTCATGTTAGAGGTAGGATCTCAGGTTTGGTATTAGTGGCATTGAGATATCACATTTCATGCTATCAGAAGGGTCTCAGGATTGGAATGGGAAGGAGTTGGATATCACATCTCATGCTAAAGGGAGGGTCTCAGGTTTGGAAGGGGAAGGATTTGAATATCACATCTCATGTTATAGGAAGGATCTCAGGTTTGGTATCAGAAGCATTGAGATATGACATCTCATGCTATTGGAAGGATCTCAGGTTTGGTATTAGAGGCATTGAGATATCACATCTCATTCTAAAGGGAGGGTCTCAGGTTTGGAAGGGGAAGGATTTGGATATCACATCTCTTATTATAGGAAGGATCACAGGTTTGGTATTAGAAGCATTGAGATATCACATCTCATGCTATCGGAAGGGTCTCATGATTGGAATGGGAAGGAGTTGGATATCACATCTCATGCTATAGGAAGGGTCTCACGTTTGGAACGAGAAGGAGTTGGATATCACATCTCATGTTATAGGAAGAGTCTCAGGTTTGGTATAAGCATTGAGATATCACATCTCTGCTATCGGAGGTGTCTCAGGATTGGGATGGGAAGGAATTGGATGTCACATCTCATGCTATAGGAAGGGTCTCAGGTTTGGAAAGGGAAGGAGTTGGAAATCCCATCTCATGTTATAGGACGGGTCTCAGGTTTGATATTAGAAGCATTGAGATATCACATCGCATGCTGTAGGAAGGGTCTCAGGTTTGGAATGGGAAGGATTTGGATATCACATTTCATGTCATAGGAAGGATCTCAGGTTTGGTATTAGAAGCATTGATATATCACATCTCATGCTATAGGAATGGTCTCAGGATTGGAATGGGTAGGAGTTGGATATTACATTCTTGCTATAGGAAGGATCTCATGTTTGGAATGGGAATGAGTTGGATATCACATATGGTATAGGAAGTGTCTCAGGTTTGGAACGGGAATGAGTTGGATATCACATCTCATGTTATAGGAAGGGTCTCAGGTTTGGTATAAGCATTGAGATATCACATCTCTGCTATCGGAAGTGGCTCAGGATTGGAATGGAAGGAGTTGGATATCCCATCTCATGTTATAGGACGGGTCTCTGGTTTGGTATAAGCATTGAGATATCACATCTCATGCTATAGGAAGGGTCTCAGGATTGGAATGGGAAGGATTTGGATATCACATCTCATGCTATAGGAAGGGTCTCAGGTTTGGTATACGCATGGAGATATCACTTCTCATGCTATAGGAAGGGTCTCAGGATTGGAATGGGAAGGAGTTGTATATCACATCTCATGCTATAGGAAGGGTCTCAGGTTTGGTATAAGCATGGAGATATCACTTCTTATGCTATAGGAAGGGTCTCAGGATTGGAATGGGAAGGAGTTGGATATCACATCTCATGTTATAGGAAGGATCTCAGGTTTGGTATTAGAAGCATTGAGACATCACATCTCATGCTATGGGAAAGGTCTCAGGATTGGAATGGGAAGGAGTTGGATATCACATCTCATGCTATAGGAAGGGTCTCAGGTTTGGTATAAGCATTGAGATATCACATCTCATGCTATAGGAAGGGTTTCAGGATTGGAATGGGAAGGAGTTGTATATGACATCTCAGGCCATAGCAAGGGTCTAAGGTTTGGTATTAGCATTGAGATATCACATCTCTGCTATCGGAAGGGTCTCAGGATTGGAATGGGAAGGAGTTGGATATCCCATCTCATGTTATAGGAAGGGTCTCAGGTTTGGTATTAGAAGCATTGAGATATCACATCTCATGCTATAGGAAGGGTCTCAGGATTGGAATGGGAAGGACTTGGATGTCAGATCTCATGCTATAGGGAGGGTTTCAAGTTTGATATTAGAAGCATTGAGATAACAAATCTCATGATATCGGAAGGGTGTCAGGATTGGAATGGGAAGGAGTTGGATATCACATCTCATGATAAAGGAAGGGTCTAAGGTTCGGAAGGGGAAGGATTTGGATATCACATCTCATTTTATAGGACGGGTCTCAGGTTTGGTATTAGAAGCATTGAGATATAAAGTCTCATGGTATAGGAAGGGTCTCAGAATTGGAATGGGAAGGAGTTGGATATCACATCTCAAGCTATAGGAAGGGTCTCAGGATTGGAATGGGAAGGAGTTTGATATCACATCTCATGCCATAGTATGGGTCTCAGGTTTGGTAGAAGCATTGGGATATCACATCTCATGCTATCGGAAGAGTATCAGGATTGGATTTGGAAGGAGTTGGATATCCCATCTCATGCTATAGGAAGGGTCTCAGGTTGGAATGGGAAGGAGTTGGATATCACATCTCATGTTATAGGAAGGGTCTCAGGATTGGAATGGGAAGGACTTGGATATCATATCTCATGCTATAGGAAGGCTCTCAGGTTTGGAAGGGGAAGGAGTTGGATATCACATTTCATGTTAGAGGAAGGATCTCAGGTTTGGTATTAGAGGCATTGAGATATCACATCTCATGCTATAGGAAGGTTCTCAGGATTGGAATGGGAAGGAGTTGGATATCATATCTCAAGCTATAGGAAGGGTCTCAGGTTTGGTATAAGCATTGAGATATCACATCTCATGCTATAGGAAGGGTCTCAGTATTGGAATGGGAAGGAGTTTGATATCACATCTCATGTTATAGGAAAGATATCAGGTTTGGTATTAGAAACATTGAGACATCACATCTCATGTTATAGGAAGGGTCTCAGGATTGGAATGGGAAGAAGTTGGATATCACATCTCATGTTATAGGACGGGTCTCAGGTTTGGTATTAGAAGCATTGAGATATCACATCGCATGCTGTAGGAAGGGTCTCAGGATTGGAATGGGAAGGAGTTGGATATTACATTCTTGCTATAGGAAGGGTCTCATGTTTGGAATGGGAAGGAGTTGGATATCACATATGCTATAGGAAGTGTCTCAGGTTTGGAACGGGAAGGAGTTGGATATCACATCTCATGCTATAGGAAGGGTCTCAGGACTGGAATGGGAAGGAGTTGGATATCACATCTCATGCTAAAGGAAGGGTCTCAGGTTTGGTAGAAGCATTGAGATATCACATCTCATGCTATAGGAAGGGTCTCAGGATTGGAATGGGAAGGACTTAGATATCACATATCATGCAATAGGGAGGGTCTCAGTTTTGATATTAGAAGCATTGAGATATCACATCTTATGCTATCGGAAGTGTCTCAGGATTGGAATGGGAAGGAGCTGGATATCACATCTCATGCTAAAGGAAGGGTCTCAGGTTTGGAACGGGAAGGAGTTGGATATCACATCTCATGTTATAGGAAGGGTCTCAGGTTTGGTATAAGCATTGAGATATCACATCTCTGCTATCGGAAGTGTCTCAGGATTGGAATGGGAAGGAGTTGGATATCCCATCTCATGCTATAGATAGGCTCTCAGGTTTGAAAAGGGAAGGAGTTGGATATCACATCTCATGCTATAGGAAGGGTCTCAGGATTGGAATGGGAAGTAGTTGGATATCACATCTCATGCTATAGGAAGGGTCTCAGGTTTGGTATAAGCATTGAGATATCACATCTCATGCTATAGGACGGGTCTCAGGATTGGAATGGAAGGAGTTGGATATCACATCTCATGCTAAAGGAAGGGTCTCAGGATTGGAATGGGAAGTAGTTGGATATCACATCTCATGCTATAGGAAGGGTCTCAGGTTTGGTATTAGAAGCATTGAGATATCACATCTCATGCTATAGGAAGGGTCTCAGGATTGGAATGGGAAGGACTTGGATATCACATCTCATGCTATAGATATGCTCTCAGGTTTGGAAAGGGAAGGAGTTGGATATCACATCTCATGCTATAGGAAGGGTCTCAGGATTGGAAGGGAAGTAGTTGGATATCACATCTCATGCTATAGGAAGGGTCTCAGGTTTGGTATAAGCATTGAGATATCACATCTCATGCTATAGGACGGGTCTCAGGATTGGAATGGGAAGGAGTTGGATATCACATCTCATGCTATAGGAAGGGTCTCAGGTTTGGTATAAGCATTGAGATATCACATCTCATGCTATAGGAAGGGTCTAGGGATTGGAATGGGAAGGAGTTGTATATGACATCTCATGCCGTAGGAAGGGTCTCAGGTTTGGTATAAGCATTGAGATATCACATCTCATGCTATAGGAAGGGTCTCAGGATTGGAATGGGAAGGAGTTGTATATGACATCTCATGCCCTAGGAAGGGTCTCAGGTTTGGTATAAGCATTGAGATATCACTTCTCATGCTATAGGAAGTGTCTCAGGATTGGAATGGGAAGGAGTTGGATATCACATATGCTATAGGAAGGGTCTCAGGTTTGGAACGGGAAGGAGTTGGATATCACATCTCATGCTATAGGAAGGGTCTCAGGACTGGAATGGGAAGGAGTTGGATATCACATCTCATGCTAAAGGAAGGGTCTCAGGTTTGGTAGAAGCATTGAGATATCACATCTCATGCTATAGGAAGGGTCTCAGGATTGGAATGGGAAGGACTTAGATATCACATATCATGCAATAGGGAGGGTCTCAGTTTTGATATTAGAAGCATTGAGATATCACATCTTATGCTATCGGAAGTGTCTCAGGATTGGAATGGGAAGGAGCTGGATATCACATCTCATGCTAAAGGAAGGGTCTCAGGTTTGGAACGGGAAGGAGTTGGATATCACATCTCATGTTATAGGAAGGGTCTCAGGTTTGGTATAAGCATTGAGATATCACATCTCTGCTATCGGAAGTGTCTCAGGATTGGAATGGGAAAGAGTTGGATATCCCATCTCATGCTATAGATAGGCTCTCAGGTTTGAAAAGGGAAGGAGTTGGATATCACATCTCATGCTATAGGAAGGGTCTCAGGATTGGAATGGGAAGTAGTTGGATATCACATCTCATGCTATAGGAAGGGTCTCAGGTTTGGTATAAGCATTGAGATATCACATCTCATGCTATAGGACGGGTCTCAGGATTGGAATGGAAGGAGTTGGATATCACATCTCATGCTAAAGGAAGGGTCTCAGGATTGGAATGGGAAGTAGTTGGATATCACATCTCATGCTATAGGAAGGGTCTCAGGTTTGGTATTAGAAGCATTGAGATATCACATCTCATGCTATAGGAAGGGTCTCAGGATTGGAATGGGAATGACTTGGATATCACATCTCATGCTATAGATATGCTCTCAGGTTTGGAAAGGGAAGGAGTTGGATATCACATCTCATGCTATAGGAAGGGTCTCAGGATTGGAAGGGAAGTAGTTGGATATCACATCTCATGCTATAGGAAGGGTCTCAGGTTTGGTATAAGCATTGAGATATCACATCTCATGCTATAGGACGGGTCTCAGGATTGGAATGGGAAGGAGTTGGATATCACATCTCATGCTATAGGAAGGGTCTCAGGTTTGGTATAAGCATTGAGATATCACATCTCATGCTATAGGAAGGGTCTCAGGATTGGAATGGGAAGGAGTTGTATATGACATCTCATGCCGTAGGAAGGGTCTCAGGTTTGGTATAAGCATTGAGATATCACATCTCATGCTATAGGAAGGGTCTCAGGATTGGAATGGGAAGGAGTTGTATATGACATCTCATGCCCTAGGAAGGGTCTCAGGTTTGGTATAAGCATTGAGATATCACTTCTCATGCTATAGGAAGTGTCTCAGGATTGGAATGGGAAGGAGTTGGATATCACATCTCATGTTATAGGAAGGATCTCAGGTTTGGTATTAGAAGCATTGAGACATCACATCTCATGCTATAGGAAGGGTCTCAGGATTGGAATGGGAAGGAGTTGGATATCACATCTCATGCTAAAGAGAGGGTCTCAGGTTTGGAAGGGGAAGGATTTCGATATTACATCTCGTGTTATAGGAATGATCTCAGGTTTGGTATTAGAAGCATTGAGATATCACATCTCATGCTATCGGAAGGATCTCGGGTTTGGTGTTAGAAGCATTGAGATATCAAATCTCATGCTATAGGAAGGGTCTCAGGATTGGAATGGGAAGGAGTTGGATATCACATCTCATGCTATAGGAAGGGTCTCAGGATTGGAATGGGAAGGAGTTGTATATGACATCTCATGCCACAGGAAGGGTCTCAGGTTTGGTATAAGCATTGAGATATCACATCTCTGCTATCGGAAGGGTCTCAGGATTGGAATGGGAAGGAGTTGGATATCCCATCTTATGTTATAGGAAGGGTCTCAGGTTTGGTATTAGAAGCATTGAGATATCACATCTCATGCTATAGGAAGGGTCTCAGGATTGGAATGGGAAGGACTTGGATATCACATCTCATGCTATCGGGAGGGTCTCACATTTGGAAAGGGAAGGATTTGGATATCACATTTCATGTTAGAGGTAGGATCTCAGGTTTGGTATTAGAGGCATTGAGATATCACATCTCATGCTATCAGAAGGGTCTCAGGATTGGAATGGGAAGGAGTTGGATATCACATCTCATGCTAAAGGGAGGGTCTCAGGTTTGGAAGGGGAAGGATTTGGATATCACATCTCATGTTATAGGAAGGATCTCAGGTTTGGTATCAGAAGCATTGAGATATGACATCTCATGCTATTGGAAGGATCTCAGGTTTGGTATTAGAGGCATTGAGATATCACATCTCATGCTATCGGAAGTGGCTCAGGATTGGAATGGGAAGGAGTTGGATATCCCATCTCATGTTATAGGACGGGTCTCTGGTTTGGTATAAGCATTGAGATATCACATCTCATGCTATAGGAAGGGTCTCAGGATTGGAATGGGAAGGATTTGGATATCACATCTCATGCTATAGGAAGGGTCTCAGGTTTGGTATACGCATGGAGATATCACTTCTCATGCTATAGGAAGGGTCTCAGGATTGGAATGGGAAGGAGTTGGATATCACATCTCATGTTATAGGAAGGATCTCAGGTTTGGTATTAGAAGCATTGAGATATCACATCTCATGCTATCAGAAGGGTCTCAGGATTGAAATGGGAAGGAGTTGGATATCACATCTCATGCTAAAGGGACGGTCTCAGGTTTGGAATGGGAAGGATTTGGATATCACATCTCATGTTATCGGAAGGATCTCAGGTTTGGTATTAGAAGTATTGAGATATCATATCTCATGCTATAGGAAGGGTCTCAGGACTGGAATGGGAAGGAGTTGGATATCACATTTCATGCTAAAGGAAGGGTCTCAGGTTTGGTAGAAGCATTGAGATATCACATCTCATGCTATAGGAAGGGTCTCAGGATTGGAATGGGAAGGACTTAGATATCACATATCATGCTATAGGGAGGGTCTCAGTTTTGATATTAGAAGCATTGAGATATCACATCTTATGCTATCGGAAGTGTCTCAGGATTGGAATGTGAAGGAGCTGGATATCACATCTCATGCTAAAGGAAGGGTCTCAGGTTTGGAACGGGAAGGAGTTGGATATCACATCTCATGTTATAGGAAGGGTCTCAGGTTTGGTATAAGCATTGAGATATCACATCTCTGCTATCAGACGTGTCTCAGGATTGGAATGGGAAGGAATTGGATATCCCATCTCATGCTATAGATAGGCTCTCAGGTTTAAAAAGGGAAGGAGTTGGATATCACATCTCATGCTATAGGAAGGGTCTCAGGATTGGAATGGGAAGTAGTTGGATATCACATCTCATGCTATAGGAAGGGTCTCAGGTTTGGTATAAGCATTGAGATATCACATCTCATGCTATAGGACGGGTCTCAGGATTGGAATGGAAGGAGTTGGATATCACATCTCATGCTAAAGGAAGGGTCTCAGGATTGGAATGGGAAGTAGTTGGATATCACATCTCATGCTATAGGAAGGGTCTCAGGTTTGGTATTAGAAGCATTGAGATATCACATCTCATGCTATAGGAAGGGTCTCAGGATTGGAATGGGAAGGACTTGGATATCACATCTCATGCTATAGATATGCTCTCAGGTTTGGAAAGGGAAGGAGTTGGATATCACATCTCATGCTATAGGAAGGGTCTCAGGATTGGAAGGGAAGTAGTTGGATATCACATCTCATGCTATAGGAAGGGTCTCAGGTTTGGTATAAGCATTGAGATATCACATCTCATGCTATAGGACGGGTCTCAGGATTGGAATGGGAAGGAGTTGGATATCACATCTCATGCTATAGGAAGGGTCTCAGGTTTGGTATAAGCATTGAAATATCACATCTCATGCTATAGGAAGGGTCTCAGGATTGGAATGGGAAGGAGTTGTATATGACATCTCATGCCGTAGGAAGGGTCTCAGGTTTGGTATAAGCATTGAGATATCACTTCTCATGCTATAGGAAGTGTCTCAGGATTGGAATGGGAAAGAGTTGGATATCACATCTCATGTTATAGGAAGGATCTCAGGTTTGGTATTAGAAGCATTGAGACATCACATCTCATGCTATAGGAAGGGTCTCAGGATTGGAATGGGAAGGAGTTGGATATCACATCTCATGCTAAAGAGAGGGTCTCAGGTTTGGAAGGGGAAGGATTTCGATATTACATCTCGTGTTATAGGAATGATCTCAGGTTTGGTATTAGAAGCATTGAGATATCACATCTCATGCTATCGGAAGGATCTCGGGTTTGGTGTTAGAAGCATTGAGATATCAAATCTCATGCTATAGGAAGGGTCTCAGGATTGGAATGGGAAGGAGTTGGATATCACATCTCATGCTATAGGAAGGGTCTCAGGATTGGAATGGGAAGGAGTTGTATATGACATCTCATGCCACAGGAAGGGTCTCAGGTTTGGTATAAGCATTGAGATATCACATCTCTGCTATCGGAAGGGTCTCAGGATTGGAATGGGAAGGAGTTGGATATCCCATCTTATGTTATAGGAAGGGTCTCAGGTTTGGTATTAGAAGCATTGAGATATCACATCTCATGCTATAGGAAGGGTCTCAGGATTGGAATGGGAAGGACTTGGATATCACATCTCATGCTATCGGGAGGGTCTCACATTTGGAAAGGGAAGGATTTTAATATCACATTTCATGTTAGAGGTAGGATCTCAGGTTTGGTATTAGAGGCATTGAGATATCACATCTCATGCTATCAGAAGGGTCTCAGGATTGGAATGGGAAGGAGTTGGATATCACATCTCATGCTAAAGGGAGGGTCTCAGGTTTGGAAGGGGAAGGATTTGGATATCACATCTCATGTTATAGGAAGGATCTCAGGTTTGGTATCAGAAGCATTGAGATATGACATCTCATGCTATTGGAAGGATCTCAGGTTTGGTATTAGAGGCATTGAGATATCACATCTCATGCTATCGGAAGTGGCTCAGGATTGGAATGGGAAGGAGTTGGATATCCCATCTCATGTTATAGGACGGGTCTCTGGTTTGGTATAAGCATTGAGATATCACATCTCATGCTATAGGAAGGGTCTCAGGGTTGGAATGGGAAGGATTTGGATATCACATCTCATGCTATAGGAAGGGTCTCAGGTTTGGTATACGCATGGAGATATCACTTCTCATGCTATAGGAAGGGTCTCAGGATTGGAATGGGAAGGAGTTGGATATCACATCTCATGTTATAGGAAGGATCTCAGGTTTGGTATTAGAAGCATTGAGATATCACATCTCATGCTATCAGAAGGGTCTCAGGATTGAAATGGGAAGGAGTTGGATATCACATCTCATGCTAAAGGGACGGTCTCAGGTTTGGAATGGGAAGGATTTGGATATCACATCTCATGTTATCGGAAGGATCTCAGGTTTGGTATTAGAAGTATTGAGATATCATATCTCATGCTATAGGAAGGGTCTCAGGACTGGAATGGGAAGGAGTTGGATATCACATTTCATGCTAAAGGAAGGGTCTCAGGTTTGGTAGAAGCATTGAGATATCACATCTCATGCTATAGGAAGGGTCTCAGGATTGGAATGGGAAGGACTTAGATATCACATATCATGCTATAGGGAGGGTCTCAGTTTTGATATTAGAAGCATTGAGATATCACATCTTATGCTATCGGAAGTGTCTCAGGATTGGAATGTGAAGGAGCTGGATATCACATCTCATGCTAAAGGAAGGGTCTCAGGTTTGGAACGGGAAGGAGTTGGATATCACATCTCATGTTATAGGAAGGGTCTCAGGTTTGGTATAAGCATTGAGATATCACATCTCTGCTATCAGACGTGTCTCAGGATTGGAATGGGAAGGAATTGGATATCCCATCTCATGCTATAGATAGGCTCTCAGGTTTAAAAAGGGAAGGAGTTGGATATCACATCTCATGCTATAGGAAGGGTCTCAGGATTGGAATGGGAAGTAGTTGGATATCACATCTCATGCTATAGGAAGGGTCTCAGGTTTGGTATAAGCATTGAGATATCACATCTCATGCTATAGGACGGGTCTCAGGATTGGAATGGAAGGAGTTGGATATCACATCTCATGCTAAAGGAAGGGTCTCAGGATTGGAATGGGAAGTAGTTGGATATCACATCTCATGCTATAGGAAGGGTCTCAGGTTTGGTATTAGAAGCATTGAGATATCACATCTCATGCTATAGGAAGGGTCTCAGGATTGGAATGGGAAGGACATGGATATCACATCTCATGCTATAGATATGCTCTCAGGTTTGGAAAGGGAAGGAGTTGGATATCACATCTCATGCTATAGGAAGGGTCTCAGGACTGGAATGGGAAGGAGTTGGATATCACATTTCATGCTAAAGGAAGGGTCTCAGGTTTGGTAGAAGCATTGAGATATCACATCTCATGCTATAGGAAGGGTCTCAGGATTGGAATGGGAAGGACTTAGATATCACATATCATGCTATAGGGAGGGTCTCAGTTTTGATATTAGAAGCATTGAGATATCACATCTTATGCTATCGGAAGTGTCTCAGGATTGGAATGGGAAGGAGCTGGATATCACATCTCATGCTAAAGGAAGGGTCTCAGGTTTGGAACGGGAAGGAGTTGGATATCACATCTCATGTTATAGGAAGGGTCTCAGGTTTGGTATATGCATTGAGATATCACATCTCTGCTATCGGAAGTGTCTCAGGATTGGAATGGGAAGGAGTTGGATATCCCATCTCATGCTATAGATAGGCTCTCAGGTTTAAAAAGGGAAGGAGTTGGATATCACATCTCATGCTATAGGAAGGGTCTCAGGATTGGAATGGGAAGTAGTTGGATATCACATCTCATGCTATAGGAAGGGTCTCAGGTTTGGTATAAGCATTGAGATATCACATCTCATGCTATAGGACGGGTCACAGGATTGGAATGGAAGGAGTTGGATATCACATCTCATGCTAAAGGAAGGGTCTCAGGATTGGAATGGGAAGTAGTTGGATATCACATCTCATGCTATAGGAAGGGTCTCAGGTTTGGTATAAAAAGCATTGAGATATCACATCTCATGCTATAGGAAGGGTCTCAGGATTGGAATGGGAAGGACTTGGATATCACATCTCATGCTATAGATATGCTCTCAGGTTTGGAAAGGGAAGGAGTTGGATATCACATCTCATGCTATAGGAAGGGTCTCAGGATTGGAATGGGAAGTAGTTGGATATCACATCTCATGCTATAGGAAGGGTCTCAGGTTTGGTATAAGCATTGAGATATCACATCTCATGCTATAGGACGGGTCTCAGGATTGGAATGGAAGGAGTTGGATATCACATCTCATGTTATAGGAAGGATCTCAGGTTTGGTATTAGAAGGATTGAGACATCACATCTCATGCTATAGGAACGGTCTCAGGATTGGAATGGGAAGGAGTTGGATATCACATCTCATGCTATAGGAAGGGTCTCAGGTTTGGTATACGCATTGAGATATCACATCTCATGCTATAGGAAGGGTCTCAGGATTGGAATGGGAAGGAGTTGTATATGACATCTCATGCCGTAGGAAGGGTCTCAGGTTTGGTATAAGCATTGAGATATCACTTCTCATGCTATAGGAAGTGTCTCAGGATTGGAATGGGAAGGAGTTGGATATCACATCTCATGTTATAGGAAGTATCTCAGGTTTGGTATTAGAAGCATTGAGACATCACATCTCATGCTATAGGAAGGGTCTCAGGATTGGAATGGGAAGGATTTGGATATCACATCTCATGCTATAGGAAGGGTCTCAGGTTTGGTATACGCATGGAGATATCACTTCTCATGCTATAGGAAGGGTCTCAGGATTGGAATGGGAAGGAGTTGGATATCACATCTCATGTTATAGGAAGGATCTCAGGTTTGGTATTAGAAGCATTGAGATATCACATCTCATGCTATCAGAAGGGTCTCAGGATTGAAATGGGAAGGAGTTGGATATCACATCTCATGCTAAAGGGACGGTCTCAGGTTTGGAATGGGAAGGATTTGGATATCACATCTCATGTTATCGGAAGGATCTCAGGTTTGGTATTAGAAGTATTGAGATATCATATCTCATGCTATAGGAAGGGTCTCAGGACTGGAATGGGAAGGAGTTGGATATCACATTTCAT
Source organism: Ambystoma mexicanum (assembly GCF_040938575.1). Taxonomy (NCBI): domain Eukaryota; kingdom Metazoa; phylum Chordata; class Amphibia; order Caudata; family Ambystomatidae; genus Ambystoma; species Ambystoma mexicanum. The sequence goes on from NC_090934.1 coordinate 1,153,574,147, forward strand.
GCTAAAGGAAGGGTCTCAGGTTTGGTAGAAGCATTGAGATATCACATCTCATGCTATAGGAAGGGTCTCAGGATTGGAATGGGAAGGACTTAGATATCACATATCATGCTATAGGGAGGGTCTCAGTTTTGATATTAGAAGCATTGAGATATCACATCTTATGCTATCGGAAGTGTCTCAGGATTGGAATGTGAAGGAGCTGGATATCACATCTCATGCTAAAGGAAGGGTCTCAGGTTTGGAACGGGAAGGAGTTGGATATCACATCTCATGTTATAGGAAGGGTCTCAGGTTTGGTATAAGCATTGAGATATCACATCTCTGCTATCAGAAGTGTCTCAGGATTGGAATGGGAAGGAATTGGATATCCCATCTCATGCTATAGATAGGCTCTCAGGTTTAAAAAGGGAAGGAGTTGGATATCACATCTCATGCTATAGGAAGGGTCTCAGGATTGGAATGGGAAGTAGTTGGACATCACATCTCATGCTATAGGAAGGGTCTCAGGTTTGGTATAAGCATTGAGATATCACATCTCATGCTATAGGACGGGTCTCAGGATTGGAATGGAAGGAGTTGGATATCACATCTCATGCTAAAGGAAGGGTCTCAGGATTGGAATGGGAAGTAGTTGGATATCACATCTCATGCTATAGGAAGGGTCTCAGGTTTGGTATTAGAAGCATTGAGATATCACATCTCATGCTATAGGAAGGGTCTCAGGATTGGAATGGGAAGGACATGGATATCACATCTCATGCTATAGATATGCTCTCAGGTTTGGAAAGGGAAGGAGTTGGATATCACATCTCATGCTATAGGAAGGGTCTCAGGACTGGAATGGGAAGGAGTTGGATATCACATTTCATGCTAAAGGAAGGGTCTCAGGTTTGGTAGAAGCATTGAGATATCACATCTCATGCTATAGGAAGGGTCTCAGGATTGGAATGGGAAGGACTTAGATATCACATATCATGCTATAGGGAGGGTCTCAGTTTTGATATTAGAAGCATTGAGATATCACATCTTATGCTATCGGAAGTGTCTCAGGATTGGAATGGGAAGGAGCTGGATATCACATCTCATGCTAAAGGAAGGGTCTCAGGTTTGGAACGGGAAGGAGTTGGATATCACATCTCATGTTATAGGAAGGGTCTCAGGTTTGGTATATGCATTGAGATATCACATCTCTGCTATCGGAAGTGTCTCAGGATTGGAATGGGAAGGAGTTGGATATCCCATCTCATGCTATAGATAGGCTCTCAGGTTTAAAAAGGGAAGGAGTTGGATATCACATCTCATGCTATAGGAAGGGTCTCAGGATTGGAATGGGAAGTAGTTGGATATCACATCTCATGCTATAGGAAGGGTCTCAGGTTTGGTATAAGCATTGAGATATCACATCTCATGCTATAGGACGGGTCACAGGATTGGAATGGAAGGAGTTGGATATCACATCTCATGCTAAAGGAAGGGTCTCAGGATTGGAATGGGAAGTAGTTGGATATCACATCTCATGCTATAGGAAGGGTCTCAGGTTTGGTATTAGAAGCATTGAGATATCACATCTCATGCTATAGGAAGGGTCTCAGGATTGGAATGGGAAGGACTTGGATATCACATCTCATGCTATAGATATGCTCTCAGGTTTGGAAAGGGAAGGAGTTGGATATCACATCTCATGCTATAGGAAGGGTCTCAGGATTGGAATGGGAAGTAGTTGGATATCACATCTCATGCTATAGGAAGGGTCTCAGGTTTGGTATAAGCATTGAGATATCACATCTCATGCTATAGGACGGGTCTCAGGATTGGAATGGAAGGAGTTGGATATCACATCTCATGTTATAGGAAGGATCTCAGGTTTGGTATTAGAAGGACTGAGACATCACATCTCATGCTATAGGAACGGTCTCAGGATTGGAATGGGAAGGAGTTGGATATCACATCTCATGCTATAGGAAGGGTCTCAGGTTTGGTATACGCATTGAGATATCACATCTCATGCTATAGGAAGGGTCTCAGGATTGGAATGGGAAGGAGTTGTATATGACATCTCATGCCGTAGGAAGGGTCTCAGGTTTGGTATAAGCATTGAGATATCACTTCTCATGCTATAGGAAGTGCCTCAGGATTGGAATGGGAAGGAGTTGGATATCACATCTCATGTTATAGGAAGTATCTCAGGTTTGGTATTAGAAGCATTGAGACATCACATCTCATGCTATAGGAAGGGTCTCAGGATTGGAATGGGAAGGAGTTGGATATCACATCTCATGCTAAAGGGAGGGTCTCAGGTTTGGAAGGGGAAGGATTTGGATATTACATCTCGTGTTATAGGAATGATCTCAGGTTTGGTATTAGAAGCATTGAGATATCACATCTCATGCTATCGGAAGGATCTCAGGTTTGGTGTTAGAAGCATTGAGATATCAAATCTCATGCTATAGGAAGGGTCTCAGGATTGGAATGGGAAGGAGTTGGATATCACATCTCATGCTATAGGAAGGGTCTCAGGATTGGAATGGGAAGGAGTTGTATATGACATCTCATGCCACAGGAAGGGTCTCAGGTTTGGTATAAGCATTGAGATATCACATCTCTGCTATCGGAAGGGTCTCAGGATTGGAATGGGAAGGAGTTGGATATCCCATCTTATGTTATAGGAAGGGTCTCAGGTTTGGTACTAGAAGCATTGAGATATCACATCTCATGCTACAGGAAGGGTCTCAGGATTGGAATGGGAAGGACTTGGATATCACATCTCATGCTATAGGGAGGGTCTCACTTTTGGAAAGGGAAGGAGTTGGATATCACATTTCATGTTAGAGGTAGGATCTCAGGTTTGGTATTAGAGGCATTGAGATATCACATCTCATGCTATCAGAAGGATCTCAGGTTTGGAATGGGAAGGAGTTGGATATCACATCTCATGCTAAAGGGAGGGTCTCAGGTTTGGAAGGGGAAGGATTTGGATATCACATCTCATGTTATAGGAAGGATCTCAGGTTTGGTATTAGAAGCATTGAGATATCACATCTCTGCTATCGGAAGTGGCTCAGGATTGGAATGGGAAGGAGTTGGATATCCCATCTCATGTTATAGGACGGGTCTCTGGTTTGGTATAAGCATTGAGATATCACATCTCATGCTATAGGAAGGGTCTCAGGATTGGAATGGGAAGGATTTGGATATCACATCTCATGCTATAGGAAGGGTCTCAGGTTTGGTATACGCATGGAGATATCACTTCTCATGCTATAGGAAGGGTCTCAGGATTGGAATGGGAAGGATTTGGATATCACATCTCATGCTATAGGAAGGGTCTCAGGATTGGAATGGGAAGGACGTGGATATCACATCTCATGCTATAGGGTGGGTCTCACATTTGGAAAGGGAAGGAGTTGGATATCACATTTCATGTTAGAGGTAGGATCTCAGGTTTGGTATTAGAGGCATTGAGATATCACATCTCATGCTATCAGAAGGGTCTCAGGATTGGAATGGGAAGGAGTTGGATATCACATCTCATGCTTAAGGGAGGGTCTCAGGTTTGGAAGGGGAAGGATTTGGATATCACATCTCATGTTATAGGAAGGATCTCAGGTTTGGTATCAGAAGCATTGAGATATGACATCTCATGCTATTGGAAGGATCTCAGGTTTGGTATTAGAGGCATTGAGATATCACATCTCATGCTAAAGGGAGGGTCTCAGGTTTGGAAGGGGAAGGATTTGGATATCACATCTCTTATTATAGGAAGGATCACAGGTTTGGTATTAGAAGCATTGAGATATCACATCTCTGCTATCGGAAGTGGCTCAGGATTGGAATGGGAAGGAGTTGGATATCCCATCTCATGTTATAGGACGGGTCTCTGGTTTGGTATAAGCATTGAGATATCACATCTCATGCTATAGGAAGGGTCTCAGGATTGGAATGGGAAGGATTTGGATATCACATCTCATGCTATAGGAAGGGTCTCAGGTTTGGTATACGCATGGAGATATCACTTCTCATGCTATAGGAAGGGTCTCAGGATTGGAATGGGAAGGAGTTGGATATCACATCTCATGTTATAGGAAGGATCTCAGGTTTGGTATTAGAAGCATTGAGATATCACATCTCATGCTATCAGAAGGGTCTCAGGATTGAAATGCGAAGGAGTTGGATATCACATCTCATGCTAAAGGGAGGGTCTCAGGTTTGGAATGGGAAGGATTTGGATATCACATCTCATGTTATCGGAAGGATCTCAGGTTTGGTATTAGAAGTATTGAGATATCATATCTCATGCTATAGGAAGGGTCTCAGGACTGGAATGGGAAGGAGTTGGATATCACATTTCATGCTAAAGGAAGGGTCTCAGGTTTGGTAGAAGCATTGAGATATCACATCTCATGCTATAGGAAGGGTCTCAGGATTGGAATGGGAAGGACTTAGATATCACATATCATGCTATAGGGAGGGTCTCAGTTTTGATATTAGAAGCATTGAGATATCACATCTTATGCTATCGGAAGTGTCTCAGGATTGGAATGGGAAGGAGCTGGATATCACATCTCATGCTAAAGGAAGGGTCTCAGGTTTGGAATGGGAAGGAGTTGGATATCACATCTCATGTTATAGGAAGGGTCTCAGGTTTGGTATAAGCATTGAGATATCACATCTCTGCTATCAGAAGTGTCTCAGGACTGGAATGGGAAGGAGTTGGATATCACATTTCATGCTAAAGGAAGGGTCTCAGGTTTGGTAGAAGCATTGAGATATCACATCTCATGCTATAGGAAGGGTCTCAGGATTGGAATGGGAAGGACTTAGATATCACATATCATGCTATAGGGAGGGTCTCAGTTTTGATATTAGAAGCATTGAGATATCACATCTTATGCTATCGGAAGTGTCTCAGGATTGGAATGGGAAGGAGCTGGATATCACATCTCATGCTAAAGGAAGGGTCTCAGGATTGGAATGGGAAGTAGTTGGATATCACATCTCATGCTATAGGAAGGGTCTCAGGTTTGGTATTAGAAGCATTGAGATATCACATCTCATGCTATAGGAAGGGTCTCAGGATTGGAATGGGAAGGACTTGGATATCACATCTCATGCTATAGATATGCTCTCAGGTTTGGAAAGGGAAGGAGTTGGATATCACATCTCATGCTATTGGAAGGGTCTCAGGATTGGAATGGGAAGTAGTTGGATATCACATCTCATGCTATAGGAAGGGTCTCAGGTTTGGTATAAGCATTGAGATATCACATCTCATGCTATAGGACGGGTCTCAGGATTGGAATGGAAGGAGTTGGATATCACATCTCATGTTATAGGAAGGATCTCAGGTTTGGTATTAGAAGGATTGAGACATCACATCTCATGCTATAGGAAGGGTCTCAGGATTGTAATGGGAAGGAGTTGGATATCACATCTCATGCTATAGGAAGGGTCTCAGGTTTGGTATACGCATTGAGATATCACATCTCATGCTATAGGAAGGGTCTCAGGATTGGAATGGGAAGGAGTTGTATATGACATCTCATGCCGTAGGAAGGGTCTCAGGTTTGGTATAAGCATTGAGATATCACTTCTCATGCTATAGGAAGTGTCTCAGGATTGGAATGGGAAGGAGTTGGATATCACATCTCATGTTATAGGAAGTATCTCAGGTTTGGTATTAGAAGCATTGAGACATCACATCTCATGCTATAGGAAGGGTCTCAGGATTGGAATGGGAAGGAGTTGGATATCACATCTCATGCTAAAGGGAGGGTCTCAGGTTTGGAAGGGGAAGGATTTGGATATTACATCTCGTGTTATAGGAATGATCTCAGGTTTGGTATTAGAAGCATTGAGATATCACATCTCATGCTATCGGAAGGATCTCAGGTTTGGTGTTAGAAGCATTGAGATATCAAATCTCATGCTATAGGAAGGGTCTCAGGATTGGAATGGGAAGGAGTTGGATATCACATCTCATGCTATAGGAAGGGTCTCAGGATTGGAATGGGAAGGAGTTGTATATGACATCTCATGCCACAGGAAGGGTCTCAGGTTTGGTATAAGCATTGAGATATCACATCTCTGCTATCGGAAGGGTCTCAGGATTGGAATGGGAAGGAGTTGGATATCCCATCTTATGTTATAGGAAGGGTCTCAGGTTTGGTACTAGAAGCATTGAGATATCACATCTCATGCTATAGGAAGGGTCTCAGGATTGGAATGGGAAGGACTTGGATATCACATCTCATGCTATAGGGAGGGTCTCACGTTTGGAAAGGGAAGGAGTTGGATATCACATTTCATGTTAGAGGTAGGATCTCAGGTTTGGTATTAGAGGCATTGAGATATCACATCTCATGCTATCAGAAGGGTCTCAGGTTTGGAATGGGAAGGAGTTGGATATCACATCTCATGCTAAAGGGAGGGTCTCAGGTTTGGAAGGGGAAGGATTTGGATATCACATCTCATGTTATAGGAAGGATCTCAGGTTTGGTATTAGAAGCATTGAGAAATCACATCTCTGCTATCGGAAGTGGCTCAGGATTGGAATGGGAAGGAGTTGGATATCCCATCTCATGTTATAGGACGGGTCTCTGGTTTGGTATAAGCATTGAGATATCACATCTCATGCTATAGGAAGGGTCTCAGGATTGGAATGGGAAGGATTTGGATATCACATCTCATGCTATAGGAAGGGTCTCAGGTTTGGTATACGCATGGAGATATCACTTCTCATGCTATAGGAAGGGTCTCAGGATTGGAATGGGAAGGATTTGGATATCACATCTCATGCTATAGGAAGGGTCTCAGGATTGGAATGGGAAGGACGTGGATATCACATCTCATGCTATAGGGTGGGTCTCACATTTGGAAAGGGAAGGAGTTGGATATCACATTTCATGTTAGAGGTAGGATCTCAGGTTTGGTATTAGAGGCATTGAGATATCACATCTCATGCTATCAGAAGGGTCTCAGGATTGGAATGGGAAGGAGTTGGATATCACATCTCATGCTTAAGGGAGGGTCTCAGGTTTGGAAGGGGAAGGATTTGGATATCACATCTCATGTTATAGGAAGGATCTCAGGTTTGGTATCAGAAGCATTGAGATATGACATCTCATGCTATTGGAAGGATCTCAGGTTTGGTATTAGAGGCATTGAGATATCACATCTCATGCTAAAGGGAGGGTCTCAGGTTTGGAAGGGGAAGGATTTGGATATCACATCTCTTATTATAGGAAGGATCACAGGTTTGGTATTAGAAGCATTGAGATATCACATCTCTGCTATCGGAAGTGGCTCAGGATTGGAATGGGAAGGAGTTGGATATCCCATCTCATGTTATAGGACGGGTCTCTGGTTTGGTATAAGCATTGAGATATCACATCTCATGCTATAGGAAGGGTCTCAGGATTGGAATGGGAAGGATTTGGATATCACATCTCATGCTATAGGAAGGGTCTCAGGTTTGGTATACGCATGGAGATATCACTTCTCATGCTATAGGAAGGGTCTCAGGATTGGAATGGGAAGGAGTTGGATATCACATCTCATGTTATAGGAAGGATCTCAGGTTTGGTATTAGAAGCATTGAGATATCACATCTCATGCTATCAGAAGGGTCTCAGGATTGAAATGGGAAGGAGTTGGATATCACATCTCATGCTAAAGGGAGGGTCTCAGGTTTGGAATGGGAAGGATTTGGATATCACATCTCATGTTATCGGAAGGATCTCAGGTTTGGTATTAGAAGTATTGAGATATCATATCTCATGCTATAGGAAGGGTCTCAGGACTGGAATGGGAAGGAGTTGGATATCACATTTCATGCTAAAGGAAGGGTCTCAGGTTTGGTAGAAGCATTGAGATATCACATCTCATGCTATAGGAAGGGTCTCAGGATTGGAATGGGAAGGACTTGGATATCACATCTCATGCTATAGGGAGGGTCTCACGTTTGGAAAGGGCAGGAGTTGGATATCACATTTCATGTTAGAGGTAGGATCTCAGGTTTGGTATTAGAGGCATTGAGATATCACATCTCATGCTATCAGAAGGGTCTCAGGTTTGGAATGGGAAGGAGTTGGATATCACATCTCATGCTAAAGGGAGGGTCTCAGGTTTGGAAGGGGAAGGATTTGGATATCACATCTCATGTTATAGGAAGGATCTCAGGTTTGGTATTAGAAGCATTGAGATATCACATCTCTGCTATCGGAAGTGGCTCAGGATTGGAATGGGAAGGAGTTGGATATCCCATCTCATGTTATAGGACGGGTCTCTGGTTTGGTATAAGCATTGAGATATCACATCTCATGCTATAGGAAGGGTCTCAGGATTGGAATGGGAAGGATTTGGATATCACATCTCATGCTATAGGAAGGGTCTCAGGTTTGGTATACGCATGGAGATATCACTTCTCATGCTATAGGAAGGGTCTCAGGATTGGAATGGGAAGGATTTGGATATCACATCTCATGCTATAGGAAGGGTCTCAGGATTGGAATGGGAAGGACGTGGATATCACATCTCATGCTATAGGGTGGGTCTCACATTTGGAAAGGGAAGGAGTTGGATATCACATTTCATGTTAGAGGTAGGATCTCAGGTTTGGTATTAGAGGCATTGAGATATCACATCTCATGCTATCAGAAGGGTCTCAGGATTGGAATGGGAAGGAGTTGGATATCACATCTCATGCTTAAGGGAGGGTCTCAGGTTTGGAAGGGGAAGGATTTGGATATCACATCTCATGTTATAGGAAGGATCTCAGGTTTGGTATCAGAAGCATTGAGATATGACATCTCATGCTATTGGAAGGATCTCAGGTTTGGTATTAGAGGCATTGAGATATCACATCTCATGCTAAAGGGAGGGTCTCAGGTTTGGAAGGGGAAGGATTTGGATCTCACATCTCTTATTATAGGAAGGATCACAGGTTTGGTATTAGAAGCATTGAGATATCACATCTCTGCTATCGGAAGTGGCTCAGGATTGGAATGGGAAGGAGTTGGATATCCCATCTCATGTTATAGGACGGGTCTCTGGTTTGGTATAAGCATTGAGATATCACATCTCATGCTATAGGAAGGGTCTCAGGATTGGAATGGGAAGGATTTGGATATCACATCTCATGCTATAGGAAGGGTCTCAGGTTTGGTATACGCATGGAGATATCACTTCTCATGCTATAGGAAGGGTCTCAGGATTGGAATGGGAAGGAGTTGGATATCACATCTCATGTTATAGGAAGGATCTCAGGTTTGGTATTAGAAGCATTGAGATATCACATCTCATGCTATCAGAAGGGTCTCAGGATTGAAATGGGAAGGAGTTGGATATCACATCTCATGCTAAAGGGAGGGTCTCAGGTTTGGAATGGGAAGGATTTGGATATCACATCTCATGTTATCGGAAGGATCTCAGGTTTGGTATTAGAAGTATTGAGATATCATATCTCATGCTATAGGAAGGGTCTCAGGACTGGAATGGGAAGGAGTTGGATATCACATTTCATGCTAAAGGAAGGGTCTCAGGTTTGGTAGAAGCATTGAGATATCACATCTCATGCTATAGGAAGGGTCTCAGGATTGGAATGGGAAGGACTTAGATATCACATATCATGCTATAGGGAGGGTCTCAGTTTTGATATTAGAAGCATTGAGATATCACATCTTATGCTATCGGAAGTGTCTCAGGATTGGAATGGGAAGGAGCTGGATATCACATCTCATGCTAAAGGAAGGGTCTCAGGTTTGGAATGGGAAGGAGTTGGATATCACATCTCATGTTATAGGAAGGGTCTCAGGTTTGGTATAAGCATTGAGATATCACATCTCTGCTATCAGAAGTGTCTCAGGACTGGAATGGGAAGGAGTTGGATATCACATTTCATGCTAAAGGAAGGGTCTCAGGTTTGGTAGAAGCATTGAGATATCACATCTCATGCTATAGGAAGGGTCTCAGGATTGGAATGGGAAGGACTTAGATATCACATATCATGCTATAGGGAGGGTCTCAGTTTTGATATTAGAAGCATTGAGATATCACATCTTATGCTATCGGAAGTGTCTCAGGATTGGAATGGGAAGGAGCTGGATATCACATCTCATGCTAAAGGAAGGGTCTCAGGATTGGAATGGGAAGTAGTTGGATATCACATCTCATGCTATAGGAAGGGTCTCAGGTTTGGTATTAGAAGCATTGAGATATCACATCTCATGCTATAGGAAGGGTCTCAGGATTGGAATGGGAAGGACTTGGATATCACATCTCATGCTATAGATATGCTCTCAGGTTTGGAAAGGGAAGGAGTTGGATATCACATCTCATGCTATAGGAAGGGTCTCAGGATTGGAATGGGAAGTAGTTGGATATCACATCTCATGCTATAGGAAGGGTCTCAGGTTTGGTATAAGCATTGAGATATCACATCTCATGCTATAGGACGGGTCTCAGGATTGGAATGGAAGGAGTTGGATATCACATCTCATGTTATAGGAAGGATCTCAGGTTTGGTATTAGAAGGATTGAGACATCACATCTCATGCTATAGGAAGGGTCTCAGGATTGTAATGGGAAGGAGTTGGATATCACATCTCATGCTATAGGAAGGGTCTCAGGTTTGGTATACGCATTGAGATATCACATCTCATGCTATAGGAAGGGTCTCAGGATTGGAATGGGAAGGAGTTGTATATGACATCTCATGCCGTAGGAAGGGTCTCAGGTTTGGTATAAGCATTGAGATATCACTTCTCATGCTATAGGAAGTGTCTCAGGATTGGAATGGGAAGGAGTTGGATATCACATCTCATGTTATAGGAAGTATCTCAGGTTTGGTATTAGAAGCATTGAGACATCACATCTCATGCAATAGGAAGGGTCTCAGGATTGGAATGGGAAGGAGTTGGATATCACATTTCATGCTAAAGGGAGGGTCTCAGGTTTGGAAGGGGAAGGATTTGGATATTACATCTCGTGTTATAGGAATGATCTCAGGTTTGGTATTAGAAGCATTGAGATATCACATCTCATGCTATCGGAAGGATCTCAGGTTTGGTGTTAGAAGCATTGAGATATCAAATCTCATGCTATAGGAAGGGTCTCAGGATTGGAATGGGAAGGAGTTGGATTTCACATCTCATGCTATAGGAAGGGTCTCAGGATTGGAATGGGAAGGAGTTGTATATGACATCTCATGCCACAGGAAGGGTCTCAGGTTTGGTATAAGCATTGAGATATCACATCTCTGCTATCGGAAGGGTCTCAGGATTGGAATGGGAAGGAGTTGGATATCCCATCTTATGTTATAGGAAGGGTCTCAGGTTTGGTACTAGAAGCATTGAGATATCACATCTCATGCTATAGGAAGGGTCTCAGGATTGGAATGGGAAGGACTTGGATATCACATCTCATGCTATAGGGAGGGTCTCACGTTTGGAAAGGGAAGGAGTTGGATATCACATTTCATGTTAGAGGTAGGATCTCAGGTTTGGTATTAGAGGCATTGAGATATCACATCTCATGCTATCAGAAGGGTCTCAGGATTGGAATGGGAAGGAGTTGGATATCACATCTCATGCTAAAGGGAGGGTCTCAGGTTTGGAAGGGGAAGGATTTGGATATCACATCTCATGTTATAGGAAGGATCTCAGGTTTGGTATTAGAAGCATTGAGATATCACATCTCTGCTATCGGAAGTGGCTCAGGATTGGAATGGGAAGGAGTTGGATATCCCATCTCATGTTATAGGACGGGTCTCTGGTTTGGTATAAGCATTGAGATATCACATCTCATGCTATAGGAAGGGTCTCAGGATTGGAATGGGAAGGATTTGGATATCACATCTCATGCTATAGGAAGGGTCTCAGGTTTGGTATACGCATGGAGATATCACTTCTCATGCTATAGGAAGGGTCTCAGGATTGGAATGGGAAGGATTTGGATATCACATCTCATGCTATAGGAAGGGTCTTAGGATTGGAATGGGAAGGACGTGGATATCACATCTCATGCTATAGGGTGGGTCTCACATTTGGAAAGGGAAGGAGTTGGATATCACATTTCATGTTAGAGGTAGGATCTCAGGTTTGGTATTAGAGGCATTGAGATATCACATCTCATGCTATCAGAAGGGTCTCAGGATTGGAATGGGAAGGAGTTGGATATCACATCTCATGCTTAAGGGAGGGTCTCAGGTTTGGAAGGGGAAGGATTTGGATATCACATCTCATGTTATAGGAAGGATCTCAGGTTTGGTATCAGAAGCATTGAGATATGACATCTCATGCTATTGGAAGGATCTCAGGTTTGGTATTAGAGGCATTGAGATATCACATCTCATGCTAAAGGGAGGGTCTCAGGTTTGGAAGGGGAAGGATTTGGATATCACATCTCTTATTATAGGAAGGATCACAGGTTTGGTATTAGAAGCATTGAGATATCACATCTCTGCTATCGGAAGTGGCTCAGGATTGGAATGGGAAGGAGTTGGATATCCCATCTCATGTTATAGGATGGGTCTCTGGTTTGGTATAAGCATTGAGATATCACATCTCATGATATAGGAAGGGTCTCAGGATTGGAATGGGAAGGATTTGGATATCACATCTCATGCTATAGGAAGGGTCTCAGGTTTGGTATACGCATGGAGATATCACTTCTCATGCTATAGGAAGGGTCTCAGGATTGGAATGGGAAGGAGTTGGATATCACATCTCATGTTATAGGAAGGATCTCAGGTTTGGTATTAGAAGCATTGAGATATCACATCTCATGCTATCAGAAGGGTCTCAGGATTGAAATGGGAAGGAGTTGGATATCACATCTCATGCTAAAGGGAGGGTCTCAGGTTTGGAATGGGAAGGATTTGGATATCACATCTCATGTTATCGGAAGGATCTCAGGTTTGGTATTAGAAGTATTGAGATATCATATCTCATGCTATAGGAAGGGTCTCAGGACTGGAATGGGAAGGAGTTGGATATCACATTTCATGCTAAAGGAAGGGTCTCAGGTTTGGAACGGGAAGGAGTTGGATATCACATCTCATGTTATAGGAAGGGTCTCAGGTTTGGTATAAGCATTGAGATATCACATCTCTGCTATCAGAAGTGTCTCAGGACTGGAATGGGAAGGAGTTGGATATCACATTTCATGCTAAAGGAAGGGTCTCAGGTTTGGTATAAGCATTGAGATATCACATCACATGATATAGGAAGGGTCTCAGGATTGGAATGGGAAGGACTTAGATATCACATATCATGCTATAGGGAGGGTCTCAGTTTTGATATTAGAAGCATTGAGATATCACATCTTATGCTATCGGAAGTGTCTCAGGATTGGAATGGGAAGGAGCTGGATATCACATCTCATGCTAAAGGAAGGGTCTCAGGATTGGAATGGGAAGTAGTTGGATATCACATCTCATGCTATAGGAAGGGTCTCAGGTTTGGTATTAGAAGCATTGAGATATCACATCTCATGCTATAGGAAGGGTCTCAGGATTGGAATGGGAAGGACTTGGATATCACATCTCATGCTATAGATATGCTCTCAGGTTTGGAAAGGGAAGGAGTTGGATATCACATCTCATGCTATAGGAAGGGTCTCAGGATTGGAATGGGAAGTAGTTGGATATCACATCTCATGCTATAGGAAGGGTCTCAGGTTTGGTATAAGCATTGAGATATCACATCTCATGCTATAGGACGGGTCTCAGGATTGGAATGGAAGGAGTTGGATATCACATCTCATGTTATAGGAAGGATCTCAGGTTTGGTATTAGAAGGATTGAGACATCACATCTCATGCTATAGGAAGGGTCTCAGGATTGTAATGGGAAGGAGTTGGATATCACATCTCATGCTATAGGAAGGGTCTCAGGTTTGGTATACGCATTGAGATATCACATCTCATGCTATAGGAAGGGTCTCAGGATTGGAATGGGAAGGAGTTGTATATGACATCTCATGCCGTAGGAAGGGTCTCAGGTTTGGTATAAGCATTGAGATATCACTTCTCATGCTATAGGAAGTGTCTCAGGATTGGAATGGGAAGGAGTTGGATATCACATCTCATGTTATAGGAAGTATCTCAGGTTTGGTATTAGAAGCATTGAGACATCACATCTCATGCTACAGGAAGGGTCTCAGGATTGGAATGGGAAGGAGTTGGATATCACATCTCATGCTAAAGGGAGGGTCTCAGGTTTGGAAGGGGAAGGATTTGGATATTACATCTCGTGTTATAGGAATGATCTCAGGTTTGGTATTAGAAGCATTGAGATATCACATCTCATGCTATCGGAAGGATCTCAGGTTTGTTGTTAGAAGCATTGAGATATCAAATCTCATGCTATAGGAAGGGTCTCAGGATTGGAATGGGAAGGAGTTGGATATCACATCTCATGCTATAGGAAGGGTCTCAGGATTGGAATGGGAAGGAGTTGTATATGACATCTCATGCCACAGGAAGGGTCTCAGGTTTGGTATAAGCATTGAGATATCACATCTCTGCTATCGGAAGGGTCTCAGGATTGGAATGGGAAGGAGTTGGATATCCCATCTTATGTTATAGGAAGGGTCTCAGGTTTGGTACTAGAAGCATTGAGATATCACATCTCATGCTATAGGAAGGGTCTCAGGATTGGAATGGGAAGGACTTGGATATCACATCTCATGCTATAGGGAGGGTCTCACGTTTGGAAAGGGAAGGAGTTGGATATCACATTTCATGTTAGAGGTAGGATCTCAGGTTTGGTATTAGAGGCATTGAGATATCACATCTCATGCTATCAGAAGGGTCTCAGGATTGGAATGGGAAGGAGTTGGATATCACATCTCATGCTAAAGGGAGGGTCTCAGGTTTGGAAGGGGAAGGATTTGGATATCACATCTCATGTTATAGGAAGGATCTCAGGTTTGGTATCAGAAGCATTGAGATATGACATCTCATGCTACTGGAAGGATCTCAGGTTTGGTATTAGAGGCATTGAGATATCACATCTCATGCTAAAGGGAGGGTCTCAGGTTTGGAAGGGGAAGGATTTGGATATCACATCTCTTATTATAGGAAGGATCACAGGTTTGGTATTAGAAGCATTGAGATATCACATCTCTGCTATCGGAAGTGGCTCAGGATTGGAATGGGAAGGAGTTGGATATCCCATCTCATGTTATAGGACGGGTCTCTGGTTTGGTATAAGCATTGAGATATCACATCTCATGCTATAGGAAGGGTCTCAGGATTGGAATGGGAAGGATTTGGATATCACATCTCATGCTATAGGAAGGGTCTCAGGTTTGGTATACGCATGGAGATATCACTTCTCATGCTATAGGAAGGGTCTCAGGATTGGAATGGGAAGGAGTTGGATATCACATCTCATGTTATAGGAAGGATCTCAGGTTTGGTATTAGAAGCATTGAGATATCACATCTCATGCTATCAGAAGGGTCTCAGGATTGAAATGGGAAGGAGTTGGATATCACATCTCATGCTAAAGGGAGGGTCTCAGGTTTGGAATGGGAAGGATTTGGATATCACATCTCATGTTATCGGAAGGATCTCAGGTTTGGTATTAGAAGTATTGAGATATCATATCTCATGCTATAGGAAGGGTCTCAGGACTGGAATGGGAAGGAGTTGGATATCACATTTCATGCCGGCTTCGCGCTTCTTCCTGACCTACCCTGACTTGCCGACCGCTACTATCACCTATAGGCACTGAAACTACTGTACATATGTATATAAGATCCTCTTGTAAATGTATATAAGGATTCTGTGTTATACCTGCATATCGGATCCCATGTGTAAATGTTTAATGTTTCTCTGTTATACCTGCATATCTGTAACCTTGTACAAATTGCGCCCTGATGCCTCCGGGCCTGTTGGTTTGCGCGTTATAAATAAATAAAATACAAATGCTAAAGGAAGGGTCTCAGGTTTGGTAGAAGCATTGAGATATCACATCTCATGCTATAGGAAGGGTCTCAGGATTGGAATGGGAAGGACTTAGATATCACATATCATGCTATAGGGAGGGTCTCAGTTTTGATATTAGAAGCATTGAGATATCACATCTTATGCTATCGGAAGTGTCTCAGGATTGGAATGGGAAGGAGCTGGATATCACATCTCATGCTAAAGGAAGGGTCTCAGGTTTGGAACGGGAAGGAGTTGGATATCACATCTCATGTTATAGGAAGGGTCTCAGGTTTGGTATAAGCATTGAGATATCACATCTCTGCTATCAGAAGTGTCTCAGGATTGGAATGGGAAGGAGTTGGATATCCCATCTCATGCTATAGATAGGCTCTCAGGTTTAAAAAGGGAAGGAGTTGGATATCACATCTCATGCTATAGGAAGGGTCTCAGGATTGGAATGGGAAGTAGTTGGATATCACATCTCATGCTATAGGAAGGGTCTCAGGTTTGGTATAAGCATTGAGATATCACATCTCATGCTATAGGACGGGTCTCAGGATTGGAATGGAAGGAGTTGGATATCACATCTCATGCTAAAGGAAGGGTCTCAGGATTGGAATGGGAAGTAGTTGGATATCACATCTCATGCTATAGGAAGGGTCTCAGGTTTGGTATTAGAAGCATTGAGATATCACATCTCATGCTATAGGAAGGGTCTCAGGATTGGAATGGGAAGGACTTGGATATCACATTTCATGCTAAAGGAAGGGTCTCAGGTTTGGTAGAAGCATTGAGATATCACATCTCATGCTATAGGAAGGGTCTCAGGATTGGAATGGGAAGGACTTAGATATCACATATCATGTTATAGGGAGGGTCTCAGTTTTGATATTAGAAGCATTGAGATATCACATCTTATGCTATCGGAAGTGTCTCAGGATTGGAATGGGAAGGAGCTGGATATCACATCTCATGCTAAAGGAAGGGTCTCAGGATTGGAATGGGAAGTAGTTGGATATCACATCTCATGCTATAGGAAGGGTCTCAGGTTTGGTATTAGAAGCATTGAGATATCACATCTCATGCTATAGGAAGGGTCTCAGGATTGGAATGGGAAGGACTTGGATATCACATCTCATGCTATAGATATGCTCTCAGGTTTGGAAAGGGAAGGAGTTGGATATCACATCTCATGCTATAGGAAGGGTCTCAGGATTGGAATGGGAAGTAGTTGGATATCACATCTCATGCTATAGGAAGGGTCTCAGGTTTGGTATAAGCATTGAGATATCACATCTCATGCTATAGGACGGGTCTCAGGATTGGAATGGAAGGAGTTGGATATCACATCTCATGTTATAGGAAGGATCTCAGGTTTGGTATTAGAAGGATTGAGACATCACATCTCATGCTATAGGAAGGGTCTCAGGATTGTAATGGGAAGGAGTTGGATATCACATCTCATGCTATAGGAAGGGTCTCAGGTTTGGTATACGCATTGAGATATCACATCTCATGCTATAGGAAGGGTCTCAGGATTGGAATGGGAAGGAGTTGTATATGACATCTCATGCCGTAGGAAGGGTCTCAGGTTTGGTATAAGCATTGAGATATCACTTCTCATGCTATAGGAAGTGTCTCAGGATTGGAATGGGAAGGAGTTGGATATCACATCTCATGTTATAGGAAGTATCTCAGGTTTGGTATTAGAAGCATTGAGACATCACATCTCATGCTATAGGAAGGGCCTCAGGATTGGAATGGGAAGGAGTTGGAGATCACATCTCATGCTAAAGGGAGGGTCTCAGGTTTGGAAGGGGAAGGATTTGGATATTACATCTCGTGTTATAGGAATGATCTCAGGTTTGGTATTAGAAGCATTGAGATATCACATCTCATGCTATCGGAAGGATCTCAGGTTTGGTGTTAGAAGCATTGAGATATCAAATCTCATGCTATAGGAAGGGTCTCAGGATTGGAATGGGAAGGAGTTGGATATCACATCTCATGCTATAGGAAGGGTCTCAGGATTGGAATGGGAAGGAGTTGTATATGACATCTCATGCCACAGGAAGGGTCTCAGGTTTGGTATAAGCATTGAGATATCACATCTCTGCTATCGGAAGGGTCTCAGGATTGGAATGGGAAGGAGTTGGATATCCCATCTTATGTTATAGGAAGGGTCTCAGGTTTGGTACTAGAAGCATTGAGATATCACATCTCATGCTATAGGAAGGGTCTCAGGATTGGAATGGGAAGGACTTGGATATCACATCTCATGCTATAGGGAGGGTCTCACGTTTGGAAAGGGAAGGAGTTGGATATCACATTTCATGTTAGAGGTAGGATCTCAGGTTTGGTATTAGAGGCATTGAGATATCACATCTCATGCTATCAGAAGGGTCTCAGGATTGGAATGGGAAGGAGTTGGATATCACATCTCATGCTAAAGGGAGGGTCTCAGGTTTGGAAGGGGAAGGATTTGGATATCACATCTCATGTTATAGGAAGGATCTCAGGTTTGGTATTAGAAGCATTGAGATATCACATCTCTGCTATCGGAAGTGGCTCAGGATTGGAATGGGAAGGAGTTGGATATCCCATCTCATGTTATAGGACGGGTCTCTGGTTTGGTATAAGCATTGAGATATCACATCTCATGCTATAGGAAGGGTCTCAGGATTGGAATGGGAAGGATTTGGATATCACATCTCATGCTATAGGAAGGGTCTCAGGTTTGGTATACGCATGGAGATATCACTTCTCATGCTATAGGAAGGGTCTCAGGATTGGAATGGGAAGGATTTGGATATCACATCTCATGCTATAGGAAGGGTCTCAGGATTGGAATGGGAAGGACGTGGATATCACATCTCATGCTATAGGGTGGGTCTCACATTTGGAAAGGGAAGGAGTTGGATATCACATTTCATGTTAGAGGTAGGATCTCAGGTTTGGTATTAGAGGCATTGAGATATCACATCTCATGCTATCAGAAGGGTCTCAGGATTGGAATGGGAAGGAGTTGGATATCACATCTCATGCTTAAGGGAGGGTCTCAGGTTTGGAAGGGGAAGGATTTGGATATCACATCTCATGTTATGGGAAGGATCTCAGGTTTGGTATCAGAAGCATTGAGATATGACATCTCATGCTATTGGAAGGATCTCAGGTTTGGTATTAGAGGCATTGAGATATCACATCTCATGCTAAAGGGAGGGTCTCAGGTTTGGAAGGGGAAGGATTTGGATATCACATCTCTTATTATAGGAAGGATCACAGGTTTGGTATTAGAAGCATTGAGATATCACATCTCTGCTATCGGAAGTGGCTCAGGATTGGAATGGGAAGGAGTTGGATATCCCATCTCATGTTATAGGACGGGTCTCTGGTTTGGTATAAGCATTGAGATATCACATCTCATGATATAGGAAGGGTCTCAGGATTGGAATGGGAAGGATTTGGATATCACATCTCATGCTATAGGAAGGGTCTCAGGTTTGGTATACGCATGGAGATATCACTTCTCATGCTATAGGAAGGGTCTCAGGATTGGAATGGGAAGGAGTTGGATATCACATCTCATGTTATAGGAAGGATCTCAGGTTTGGTATTAGAAGCATTGAGATATCACATCTCATGCTATCAGAAGGGTCTTAGGATTGAAATGGGAAGGAGTTGGATATCACATCTCATGCTAAAGTGAGGGTCTCAGGTTTGGAATGGGAAGGGTTTGGATATCACATCTCATGTTATCGGAAGGATCTCAGGTTTGGTATTAGAAGTATTGAGATATCATATCTCATGCTATAGGAAGGGTCTCAGGACTGGAATGGGAAGGAGTTGGATATCACATTTCATGCTAAAGGAAGGGTCTCAGGTTTGGTAGAAGCATTGAGATATCACATCTCATGCTATAGGAAGGGTCTCAGGATTGGAATGGGAAGGACTTAGATATCACATATCATGCTATAGGGAGGGTCTCAGTTTTGATATTAGAAGCATTGAGATATCACATCTTATGCTATCGGAAGTGTCTCAGGATTGGAATGGGAAGGAGCTGGATATCACATCTCATGCTAAAGGAAGGGTCTCAGGATTGGAATGGGAAGTAGTTGGATATCACATCTCATGCTATAGGAAGGGTCTCAGGTTTGGTATTAGAAGCATTGAGATATCACATCTCATGCTATAGGAAGGGTCTCAGGATTGGAATGGGAAGGACTTGGATATCACATCTCATGCTATAGATATGCTCTCAGGTTTGGAAAGGGAAGGAGTTGGATATCACATCTCATGCTATAGGAAGGGTCTCAGGATTGGAATGGGAAGTAGTTGGATATCACATCTCATGCTATAGGAAGGGTCTCAGGTTTGGTATAAGCATTGAGATATCACATCTCATGCTATAGGACGGGTCTCAGGATTGGAATGGAAGGAGTTGGATATCACATCTCATGTTATAGGAAGGATCTCAGGTTTGGTATTAGAAGGATTGAGACATCACATCTCATGCTATAGGAAGGGTCTCAGGATTGTAATGGGAAGGAGTTGGATATCACATCTCATGCTATAGGAAGGGTCTCAGGTTTGGTATACGCATTGAGATATCACATCTCATGCTATAGGAAGGGTCTCAGGATTGGAATGGGAAGGAGTTGTATATGACATCTCATGCCGTAGGAAGGGTCTCAGGTTTGGTATAAGCATTGAGATATCACTTCTCATGCTATAGGAAGTGTCTCAGGATTGGAATGGGAAGGAGTTGGATATCACATCTCATGTTATAGGAAGTATCTCAGGTTTGGTATTAGAAGCATTGAGACATCACATCTCATGCTACAGGAAGGGTCTCAGGATTGGAATGGGAAGGAGTTGGATATCACATCTCATGCTAAAGGGAGGGTCTCAGGTTTGGAAGGGGAAGGATTTGGATATTACATCTCGTGTTATAGGAATGATCTCAGGTTTGGTATTAGAAGCATTGAGATATCACATCTCATGCTATCGGAAGGATCTCAGGTTTGTTGTTAGAAGCATTGAGATATCAAATCTCATGCTATAGGAAGGGTCTCAGGATTGGAATGGGAAGGAGTTGGATATCACATCTCATGCTATAGGAAGGGTCTCAGGATTGGAATGGGAAGGAGTTGTATATGACATCTCATGCCACAGGAAGGGTCTCAGGTTTGGTATAAGCATTGAGATATCACATCTCTGCTATCGGAAGGGTCTCAGGATTGGAATGGGAAGGAGTTGGATATCCCATCTTATGTTATAGGAAGGGTCTCAGGTTTGGTACTAGAAGCATTGAGATATCACATCTCATGCTATAGGAAGGGTCTCAGGATTGGAATGGGAAGGACTTGGATATCACATCTCATGCTATAGGGAGGGTCTCACGTTTGGAAAGGGGAGGAGTTGGATATCACATTTCATGTTAGAGGTAGGATCTCAGGTTTGGTATTAGAGGCATTGAGATATCACATCTCATGCTATCAGAAGGGTCTCAGGATTGGAATGGGAAGGAGTTGGATATCACATCTCATGCTAAAGGGAGGGTCTCAGGTTTGGAAGGGGAAGGATTTGGATATCACATCTCATGTTATAGGAAGGATCTCAGGTTTGGTATCAGAAGCATTGAGATATGACATCTCATGCTACTGGAAGGATCTCAGGTTTGGTATTAGAGGCATTGAGATATCACATCTCATGCTAAAGGGAGGGTCTCAGGTTTGGAAGGGGAAGGATTTGGATATCACATCTCTTATTATAGGAAGGATCACAGGTTTGGTATTAGAAGCATTGAGATATCACATCTCTGCTATCGGAAGTGGCTCAGGATTGGAATGGGAAGGAGTTGGATATCCCATCTCATGTTATAGGACGGGTCTCTGGTTTGGTATAAGCATTGAGATATCACATCTCATGCTATAGGAAGGGTCTCAGGATTGGAATGGGAAGGATTTGGATATCACATCTCATGCTATAGGAAGGGTCTCAGGTTTGGTATACGCATGGAGATATCACTTCTCATGCTATAGGAAGGGTCTCGGGATTGGAATGGGAAGGAGTTGGATATCACATCTCATGTTATAGGAAGGATCTCAGGTTTGGTATTAGAAGCATTGAGATATCACATCTCATGCTATCAGAAGGGTCTCAGGATTGAAATGGGAAGGAGTTGGATATCACATCTCATGCTAAAGGGAGGGTCTCAGGTTTGGAATGGGAAGGATTTGGATATCACATCTCATGTTATCGGAAGGATCTCAGGTTTGGTATTAGAAGTATTGAGATATCATATCTCATGCTATAGGAAGGGTCTCAGGACTGGAATGGGAAGGAGTTGGATATCACATTTCATGCCGGCTTCGCGCTTCTTCCTGACCTACCCTGACTTGCCGACCGCTACTATCACCTATCGGCACTGAAACTACTGTACATATGTATATAAGATCCTCTTGTAAATGTATATAAGGATTCTGTGTTATACCTGCATATCGGATCCCATGTGTAAAGGTTTAATGTTTCTCTGTTATACCTGCATATCTGTAACCTTGTACAAATTGCGCCCTGATGCCTGCGGGCCTGTTGGTTTGCGCGTTATAAATAAATAAAATACAAATGCTAAAGGAAGGGTCTCAGGTTTGGTAGAAGCATTGAGATATCACATCTCATGCTATAGGAAGGGTCTCAGGATTGGAATGGGAAGGACTTAGATATCACATATCATGCTATAGGGAGGGTCTCAGTTTTGATATTAGAAGCATTGAGATATCACATCTTATGCTATCGGAAGTGTCTCAGGATTGGAATGGGAAGGAGCTGGATATCACATCTCATGCTAAAGGAAGGGTCTCAGGTTTGGAACGGGAAGGAGTTGGATATCACATCTCATGTTATAGGAAGGGTCTCAGGTTTGGTATAAGCATTGAGATATCACATCTCTGCTATCAGAAGTGTCTCAGGATTGGAATGGGAAGGAGTTGGATATCCCATCTCATGCTATAGATAGGCTCTCAGGTTTAAAAAGGGAAGGAGTTGGATATCACATCTCATGCTATAGGATGGGTCTCAGGATTGGAATGGGAAGTAGTTGGATATCACATCTCATGCTATAGGAAGGGTCTCAGGTTTGGTATAAGCATTGAGATATCACATCTCATGCTATAGGACGGGTCTCAGGATTGGAATGGAAGGAGTTGGATATCACATCTCATGCTAAAGGAAGGGTCTCAGGATTGGAATGGGAAGTAGTTGGATATCACATCTCATGCTATAGGAAGGGTCTCAGGTTTGGTATTAGAAGCATTGAGATATCACATCTCATGCTATAGGAAGGGTCTCAGGATTGGAATGGGAAGGACTTGGATATCACATCTCATGCTATAGATATGCTCTCAGGTTTGGAAAGGGAAGGAGTTGGATATCACATCTCATGCTATAGGAAGGGTCTCAGGACTGGAATGGGAAGGAGTTGGATATCACATTTCATGCTAAAGGAAGGGTCTCAGGTTTGGTAGAAGCATTGAGATATCACATCTCATGCTATAGGAAGGGTCTCAGGATTGGAATGGGAAGGACTTAGATATCACATATCATGCTATAGGGAGGGTCTCAGTTTTGATATTAGAAGCATTGAGATATCACATCTTATGCTATCGGAAGTGTCTCAGGATTGGAATGGGAAGGAGCTGGATATCACATCTCATGCTAAAGGAAGGGTCTCAGGTTTGGAACGGGAAGGAGTTGGATATCACATCTCATGTTATAGGAAGGGTCTCAGGTTTGGTATAAGCATTGAGATATCACATCTCTGCTATCGGAAGTGTCTCAGGATTGGAATGGGAAGGAGTTGGATATCCCATCTCATGCTATAGATAGGCTCTCAGGTTTAAAAAGGGAAGGAGTTGGATATCACATCTCATGCTATAGGAAGGGTCTCAGGATTGGAATGGGAAGTAGTTGGATATCACATCTCATGCTATAGGAAGGGTCTCAGGTTTGGTATAAGCATTGAGATATCACATCTCATGCTATAGGACGGGTCTCAGGATTGGAATGGAAGGAGTTGGATATCACATCTCATGCTAAAGGAAGGGTCTCAGGATTGGAATGGGAAGTAGTTGGATATCACATCTCATGCTATAGGAAGGGTCTCAGGTTTGGTATTAGAAGCATTGAGATATCACATCTCATGCTATAGGAAGGGTCTCAGGATTGGAATGGGAAGGACTTGGATATCACATCTCATGCTATAGATATGCTCTCAGGTTTGGAAAGGGAAGGAGTTGGATATCACATCTCATGCTATAGGAAGGGTCTCAGGATTGGAATGGGAAGTAGTTGGATATCACACCTCATGCTATAGGAAGGTCTCAGGTTTGGTATAAGCATTGAGATATCACATCTCATGCTATAGGACGGGTCTCAGGATTGGAATGGAAGGAGTTGGATATCACATCTCATGTTATAGGAAGGATCTCAGGTTTGGTATTAGAAGGATTGAGACATCACATCTCATGCTATAGGAAGGGTCTCAGGATTGGAATGGGAAGGAGTTGGATATCACATCTCATGCTATAGGAAGGGTCTCAGGTTTGGTATACGCATTGAGATATCACATCTCATGCTATAGGAAGGGTCTCAGGATTGGAATGGGAAGGAGTTGTATATGACATCTCATGCCGTAGGAAGGGTCTCAGGTTTGGTAAAAGCATTGAGATATCACTTCTCATGCTATAGGAAGTGTCTCAGGATTGGAATGGGAAGGAGTTGGATATCACATCTCATGTTATAGGAAGTATCTCAGGTTTGGTATTAGAAGCATTGAGACATCACATCTCATGCTATAGGAAGGGTCTCAGGATTGGAATGGGAAGGAGTTGGATATCACATCTCATGCTAAAGGGAGGGTCTCAGGTTTGGAAGGGGAAGGATTTGGATATTACATCTCGTGTTATAGGAATGATCTCAGGTTTGGTATTAGAAGCATTGAGATATCACATCTCATGCTATCGGAAGGATCTCAGGATTGGAATGGGAAGGAGTTGGATATCACATCTCATGCTATAGGAAGGGTCTCAGGATTGGAATGGGAAGGAGTTGTATATGACATCTCATGCCACAGGAAGGGTCTCAGGTTTGGTATAAGCATTGAGATATCACATCTCTGCTATCGGAAGGGTCTCAGGATTGGAATGGGAAGGAGTTGGATATCCCATCTTATGTTATAGGAAGGGTCTCAGGTTTGGTATTAGAAGCATTGAGATATCACATCTCATGCTATAGGAAGGGTCTCAGGATTGGAATGGGAAGGACTTGGATATCACATCTCATGCTATAGGGAGGGTCTCACGTTTGGAAAGGGAAGGAGTTGGATATCACATTTCATGTTAGAGGTAGGATCTCAGGTTTGGTATTAGAGGCATTGAGATATCACATCTCATGCTATCAGAAGGGTCTCAGGATTGGAATGGGAAGGAGTTGGATATCACATCTCATGCTAAAGGGAGGGTCTCAGGTTTGGAAGGGGAAGGATTTGGATATCACATCTCATGTTATAGGAAGGATCTCAGGTTTGATATTAGAAGCATTGAGATATAACATCTCTGCTATCGGAAGTGGCTCAGGATTGGAATGGGAAGGAGTTGGATATCCCATCTCATGTTATAGGACGGGTCTCTGGTTTGGTATAAGCATTGAGATATCACATCTGATGCTATAGGAAGGGTCTCAGGATTGGAATGGGAAGGATTTGGATATCACATCTCATGCTATAGGAAGGGTCTCAGGTTTGGTATACGCATGGAGATATCACTTCTCATGCTATAGGAAGGGTCTCAGGATTGGAATGGGAAGGAGTTGGATATCACATCTCATGTTACAGGAAGGATCTCAGGTTTGGTATTAGAAGCATTGAGATATCACATCTCATGCTATCAGAAGGGTCTCAGGATTGGAATGGGAAGGAGTTGGATATCACATCTCATGCTAAAGGGAGGGTCTCAGGTTTGCAATGGGAAGGATTTGTATATCACATCTCATGTTATCGGAAGGATCTCAGGTTTGGTATTAGAAGTATTGAGATATCATATCTCATGCTATAGGAAGGGTCTCAGGACTGGAATGGGAAGGAGTTGGATATCACATCTCATGCTAAAGGAAGGGTCTCAGGTTTGGTAGAAGCATTGAGATATCACATCTCATGCTATAGGAAGGGTCTCAGGATTGGAATGGGAAGGACTTAGATATCACATATCATGCTATAGGGAGGGTCTCAGTTTTGATATTAGAAGCATTGAGATATCACATCTTATGCTATCGGAAGTGTCTCAGGATTGGAATGGGAAGGAGCTGGATATCACATCTCATGCTAAAGGAAGGGTCTCAGGTTTGGAACGGGAAGGAGTTGGATATCACATCTCATGTTATAGGAAGGGTCTCAGGTTTGGTATAAGCATTGAGATATCACATCTCTGCTATCGGAAGTGTCTCAGGATTGGAATGGGAAGGAGTTGGATATCCCATCTCATGCTATAGGAAGGGTCTCAGGTTTGGTATAAGCATTGAGATATCACATCTCATGCTATAGGACGGGTCTCAGGATTGGAATGGGAAGTAGTTGGATATCACATCTCATGCTATAGGAAGGGTCTCAGGTTTGGTATAAGCATTGAGATATCACATCTCATGCTATAGGGCGGGTCTCAGGATTGGAATGGAAGGAGTTGGATATCACATCTCATGCTATAGGAAGGATCTCAGGATTGGAATGGGAAGTAGTTGGATATCACATCTCATGCTATAGGAAGGGTCTCAGGTTTGGTATTAGAAGCATTGAGATATCACATCTCATGCTATAGGGAGGGTCTCAGGATTGGAATGGGAAGGACTTGGATATCACATCTCATGCTATAGATATGCTCTCAGGTTTGGAAAGGGAAGGAGTTGGATATCACATCTCATGCTATAGGAAGGGTCTCAGGATTGGAATGGGAAGTAGTTGGATATCACATCTCATGCTATAGGAAGGGTCTCAGGTTTGGTATAAGCATTGAGATATCACATCTCATGCTATAGGACGGGTCTCAGGATTGGAATGGATGGAGTTGGATATCACATCTCATGTTATAGGAAGGATCTCAGGTTTGGTATTAGAAGGATTGAGACATCACATCTCATGCTATAGGAAGGGTCTCAGGATTGGAATGGGAAGGAGTTGGATATCACATCTCATGCTATAGGAAGGGTCTCAGGTTTGGTATAAGCATTGAGATATCACATCTCATGCTATAGGAAGGGTCTCAGGATTGGAATGGGAAGTAGTTGTATATGACATCTCATGCCGTAGGAAGGGTCTCAGGTTTGGTATAAGCATTGAGATATCACTTCTCATGCTATAGGAAGTGTCTCAGGATTGGAATGGGAAGGAGTTGGATATCACATCTCATGTTATAGGAAGGATCTCAGGTTTGGTATTAGAAGCATTGAGACATCACATCTCATGCTATAGGAAGGGTCTCAGGATTGGAATGGGAAGGAGTTGGATATCACATCTCATGCTAAAGGGAGGGTCTCAGGTTTGGAAGGGGAAGGATTTCGATATTACATCTCGTGTTATAGGAATGATCTCAGGTTTGGTATTAGAAGCATTGAGATATCACATCTCATGCTATCGGAAGGATCTCAGGTTTGGTGTTAGAAGCATTGAGATATCAAATCTCATGCTATAGGAAGGGTCTCAGGATTGGAATGGGAAGGAGTTGGATATCACATCTCATGCTCTAGGAAGGGTCTCAGGATTGGAATGGGAAGGAGTTGTATATGGCATCTCATGCCACAGGAAGGGTCTCAGGTTTGGTATAAGCATTGCGATATCACATCTCTGCTATCGGAAGGGTCTCAGGATTGGAATGGGAAGGAGTTGGATATCCCATCTTATGTTATAGGAAGGGTCTCAGGTTTGGTATTAGAAGCATTGAGATATCACATCTCATGCTATAGGAAGGGTCTCAGGATTGGAATTGGAAGGACTTGGATATCACATCTCATGCTATAGGGAGGATCTCACA
The DNA here is from genome assembly GCF_040938575.1 of Ambystoma mexicanum. Classification (NCBI taxonomy): domain Eukaryota; kingdom Metazoa; phylum Chordata; class Amphibia; order Caudata; family Ambystomatidae; genus Ambystoma; species Ambystoma mexicanum. Next base: position 1,153,602,157 of record NC_090934.1, read on the forward strand.
TTTGGAAAGGGAAGGAGTTGGATATCACATTTCATGTTAGAGGTAGGATCTCAAGTTTGGTGTTAGAGGCATTGAGATATCACATCTCATGCTATCAGAAGGGTCTCAGGATTGGAATGGGAAGGAGTTGGATATCACATCTCATGCTAAAGGGAGGGTCTCAGGTTTGGAAGGGGAAGGATTTGGATATCACATCTCTTATTATAGGAAGGATCTCAGGTTTGGTATTAGAAGCATTGATATATCACATCTCATGCTATAGGAATGGTCTCAGGATTGGAATGGGTTGGAGTTGGATATTACATTCTTGCTATAGGAAGGGTCTCATGTTTGGAATGGGAAGGAGTTGGATATCACATATGGTATAGGAAGTGTCTCAGGTTTGGAACGGGAATGAGTTGGATATCACATCTCATGTTATAGGAAGGGTCTCAGGTTTGGTATAAGCATTGAGATATCACATCTCTGCTATCGGAAGTGGCTCAGGATTGGAATGGGAAGGAGTTGGATATCCCATCTCATGTTATAGGACGGGTCTCTGGTTTGGTATAAGCATGGAGATATCACTTCTTATGCTATAGGAAGGGTCTCAGGATTGGAATGGGAAGGAGTTGGATATCACATCTCATGTTATAGGAAGGATCTCAGGTTTGGTATTAGAAGCATTGAGACATCACATCTCATGCTATGGGAAGGGTCTCAGGATTGGAATGGGAAGGAGTTGGATATCACATCTCATGCTATAGGAAGGGTCTCAGGTCTGGTATAAGCATTGAGATATCACATCTCATGCTATAGGAAGGGTCTCAGGATTGGAATGGGAAGGAGTTGTATATGACATCTCAGGCCATAGCAAGGGTCTAAGGTTTGGTATAAGCATTGAGATATCACATCTCTGCTATCGGAAGGGTCTCAGGATTGGAATGGGAAGGAGTTGGATATCCCATCTCATGTTATAGGAAGGGTCTCAGGTTTGGTATTAGAAGCATTGAGATATCACATCTCATGCTATAGGAAGGGTCTCAGGATTGGAATGGGAAGGACTTGGATGTCAGATCTCATGCTATAGGGAGGGTCTCAAATTTGATATTAGAAGCATTGAGATAACAAATCTCATGATATCGGAAGGGTGTCAGGATTGGAATGGGAAGGAGTTGGATATCACATCTCATGATAAAGGAAGGGTCTAAGGTTTGGAAGGGGAAGGATTTGGATATCACATCTCATGTTATAGGACGGGTCTCAGGTTTGATATTAGAAGCATTGAGATATAAAGTCTCATGGTATAGGAAGGGTCTCAGAATTGGAATGGGAAGGAGTTGGATATCACATCTCAAGCTATAGGAAGGGTCTCAGGATTGGAATGGGAAGTAGTTTGATATCACATCTCATGCCATAGTATGGGTCTCAGGTTTGGTAGAAGCATTGGGATATCACATCTCATGCTATCGGAAGGGTATCAGGATTGGATTTGGAAGGAGTTGGATATCCCATCTCATGCTATAGGAAGGGTCTCAGGTTGGAATGGGAAGGAGTTGGATATCACATCTCATGTTATAGGAAGGGTCTCAGGATTGGAATGGGAAGGACTTGGATATCATATCTCATGCAATAGGAAGGCTCTCAGGTTTGGAAGGGGAAGGAGTTGGATATCACATTTCATGTTAGAGGAAGGATCTCAGGTTTGGTAGTGTTAGGAAAGATTTCGTTATTGTAGGGAACTTTCCTTCCATGTGGCAACCCCTAAACTTTTTGCTATTGTTTTCAACCTGTTTTCTTGACTTTGCCAGAGAAGTGCAGCCTTCTGCCGTACTCCTCTGGGCTTTCGCTCCTTTCTTACGGGGAAACTGACATGCCCTTAAGACAGTCAGTACCGGGGAACGCTGTTTCCCGTAGTTTCTTTTATCGTGTCGCCATTTTAGTGCAACACGACACAAGAGGGCACTGTAAGCTAAGTTACAGCTCTCTTGGGTCTCTAGCCTTCTACAGACCCTAGACACTCTTGTAGGATGGTTTTTGGATCGGTGCAAGTCATTCAGGGACTGGGCTGGTGGCAGCGATCATTTGGTTTATTTTGAGCTCCTTTTGCCGTTCTGAGCACCTTTTTGCCGCGAACACAAAAGGGTGGCCCGGCTACCCAAAATGGCCAGACCACGAGGCTCCTCTGTCTCGTCCACTGTCCGTCTTGCTCCCTTTACCTTCCCCCGGGTCAGGCGACCCGGGGCCTTCCTTATTTGGGCATGTAGTTTCCCGCGAAACACGGTTGCTTTCGCGGGCTTCTACATGTCGTTTGAGTGCCCCCAGGATGTGGGCTGGGCTGTCTGGTCCCAATACACATCCTGGGTGCCAGAGAGTCTAGGGTGGTGTGAATGCCTGGGACCACTGTGGTCCGTGATTGATCCACGTATGGTATGTGTGTTGATGAGCGGATCTCCCATTGGCTCCCCTCCGTTTTGGCGCGAAGGGAACCGTGGATAAGAGGGAGCTGGAAACACCACTACCATGTCGATCTCCTGAGTTCTTACGAACGAAGGAATACAGGAGCCAAGTATCCTGTAACCAGAGGCTGGACCGAGGAATCGCTGGTGACCCGCTGAAGGAATCCTCCTTTGCACTGCTGTCGTCCTGTGAAACCCTTTCCTCCTTGCATCGAACCAGAAGGCCTGTATTGGTGCTTCGACCTATTGGAATAGCAGGAACAGCTATTCCCGGCATCTTCATCAACTCCTAGCAGTAAGCCTTCGGAAGTGTCTCTGGGCCATCCAGTTGACTGACCAGCTTACAAGGGAGTCCTGCTCTGTAACCGCCGTCAGGTTGTGCCGTATCTCGAGTCCTTGTCACTCTCCCACGCTTAGTACACTTGGCGTTCCCAAGTCTGAAGGGAGGAGTGTACTTTGGATTCAGATACGCACGGCCGCTCTGTTGTCCTGCTGCGGCAACAAAACTGTGCTGGTTTCGTCGATTGGGACGTCTTTTTGATCTACACGACTGGAAAGCGTTCCCTGCTCGTCTGAACCCGCCAGCTGCTGAAACTACAGTGGAGAAGCCTGGGTCTGCTTGCTTCGGGGACCGGTGAGTAGATTAGCTAGGATCTGGTCGCCCTCCTGCAGTTGCCCATTGCTTTTCCCTGCTGTGTAAAAACAGCTCCCTTTTCGTCCGTACTCGCGTTTTGCTTCTGCTCGCTGTGGAGGCTGCGCTTGAGTCACGGAACCTGTTCTTCTTCTGTGTGCACTAACCCGAACTGCCTGACTTCCTCCGAAGAGCTTCTCCTTTGCCCGTGGGCACCAGCACTTGCAGGTACTTTGAGCACAAGGCTCCACTCTTCTCAGGGATCGGACTTCCATCTAGTTAGGTGCTTCTGAAGGCGAACTGAGTCGAAAGCATTATCGCACTGCCTGTTTTCTTCCCTTTCAGGTGGACTGCATATTTCGTGCTTTAAACGCTTGCGACTGTGTATTTGTATATATATTGTGTTGATTTGGTATGTGTTGGTTTAATATTGTTATAGAGTGATTTTCTTGCTACGGTCATTGTTTTAAAGGCCTTAAAATAAATGTGTTTATATTTTTGATATAACACCTGTTTGGAGTAGTTTGTAAGCGCTCTTGCTTTGTGTGCTCATTGCGGGCTTTCAGTCACCCTCACCCCTCTTGAGACCTAGTCTTGACCGCCGCGATCGCTACCTTGATTGGTCTGGCTTGTCCAGAGGTTACCCTGTTCCAAGTAATTAGGTTGGCCTTCTGAACTTCTGCGCCACCAGGACAGAGTTCAGAAATCCGTCTTAACAAATTGGTGTACAGCGGTGGGATACGACTGAAGGTATCCAGTGTTGCGCACGAGCTAAGGCGTTTTCAGGTTATTCCAACCAGGACACGCAGTAAAGTATTGAATATAACGTTAAAAAGGCCATAGTCCTATCAACAGTATGGAAACGAATACTTTATTAACCTTAAATGCTTCGAAATCTGAAACATTGAAGAAGATGTGTGCGGAGAGAGGGGTTTCCTCTCAAGGCACTAAATTGGAAATGATCCAGAGAATCGTGGCGTGGCAAGAAGCGCAGCTTGACGCTATAACTTCCGAGGACAGTGCAGAAGGTGGTGGGGCTGCTCTCACTGGCAGAACCGACGGTTCTGCCGCTGCACTGATCCATCACGACCACGAGGACAGGGAGGATGTAATGTCTAACGTTTCCTCTGCCAGTGTTGATGGGGAGGCTATGCTTGAATTCAAGAAGCAAGAGCTGCGGTTTAGGCAGCAGGAGCTTGAATTCAGCATAGCCAAACTGAAAATCGACCAGGCAGAAAAACAAAAAGACAGGGATCACCAGTTGGAACTGGCCAAGCTTCAGTTCGCAAATGGGTCCAAGGGTCCTGGACATGGTTCTGGGGCTTCCTCTCATCCACGGTTTCCAAAAGATCTGCTCAGTGTGTATGAGGAACGAAATGACATTATGGACTGGTTGAATGCGTTTGAGTATGCATGCGAGGTTCAAGAGGTTGATAATGCGGATAAGATTGCATGGTTACTCAGCAGACTGCCCCATTCTGGTTGCAGTGCCATTATGGAAATGTCGAAGGCTGAGCGCGCTGATTTTGCAATGTTGAAGCAGACTCTCATTTTAAAGTTTGGGAAGACTCCGACCCAATATTTGAAAAGGTTTAGAGAGTATAAAAAAAAGGAAGGTGGTACTTGGGTGTCGTATGTAGCTGAGTCCCTGAAAAACTTGACTGGCTGGGTTGAAGGTTATAAGGTTTCTACCTTCGAAGGCATGATCAATCTGGTCATGCTGGAACACATTTTTGCTTCTTCTTCCCCGGAGCTTAAGCAGCATTTGGCCGATTCGAAGGAGATAGATCCTAAGAAGCTGGCCATTGCAGCAGATTTATGGGTGTCACATCGAGTGTCCCATAAGGACAAAACTCATCCTGGTAAGCAGGAGGAAGGGAAAAAGTCCAAAGATATGGAGGGTGGGGAATCTGCTAAATCTTCTTCCCATAAGGGCCACAAAAAGAAAAACAAGGGTAAGACACAAGAGAACTCACAGGGTAGTGGAGGTTCGCCTCCGAAACAGAACTCTGGTTACAATAAGCCTCCCTACGTAAACAGACCCAATGGGGCTTGTTTTTCTTGTGGAGCAACTGACCATGTGAAGGGGGATCCCCGTTGTAAGGTTAGACCTTTGGGGGTCCACTCCGCTAATCTGGCCTTCTCCTCCTACGAGGAAGAAGAGATTACAGGAGCATCCTTCTCCTCAGACTCATTTCCCAGCGGAATAGAGGCTGAGGTAGTTTTAGTGTCCCTGGGTTCCTGGGAGCCTAAAGTCGCAGAGGCGTATGCTAGGATTCCGGATAATACCAAGCACTACTTTAAAGACAGTGTGCTGATCAATGGAGTGGATACTCCAGCTCTTAGGGATAGTGGTTGCAGTCGAACTGTAGTGGATTCTACCTTGGTAGACTCAGAGGAAGTTGCCAGAGCTCCTCTGATGCCCACTAAGTTGGCTGATGGCCCCCTCCGTATGTTTCCCGTGATCCCTGTTAATCTAACTTTAAATGGTACAGCAGTTAGGATTCCAGTGAGCATTCAGAGAAACGTCCCGGGAAAGGTCTTGTTGGGCAATGATCTCAGAGCTCTAGGGCTCGTAGGAGACACTGCCGAAAGACCCTACACACGGTCTCAAGCACGGGCAGCATTGGCCAAGTCCAATACGCCGCCCCAGCCGAAGGGGAAACCCAAGGCGAAAGGAGTCAACAAGTCCCGACGGGGGAAAGAGAATATTCCCCCGAGCTCGCCTACCACTGCGGTGGAGGGAGTTGGTCAATCGCCCAAGCCTGACGAGGAGGTGGCGATGCCTGAAGTGTTCGACCCCAATGACCATCCTGAACTAAAAGACTTGTTAGTTGAAGGAGGTCCTGATAGGGACGACTTCAGTAAGGGCCAACGTGAGTGCCCATCTCTGGAAGGCCTAAGGAGACAGGCCTGCTCCCAGCTTGAGGGTGAACCTCCTGGGAAGCATCGGATTTATTGGGAAGGTGGACTCCTGTACAGTGAGCCCACAGAGTCTACAGAAGGAGACCATAGGAGGTTGGTGGTTCCCCTTGCTGTTAGACCCTTCCTCCTGCAGTTGGCGCATGAAGTTCCCCTTGCTGGTCACCTTGGAATGAAGAGGACCAAGCAAAGGTTATCTATGCACTTCTACTGGCCCAAGATGGGGGTGCAAGTAGAAAGTCACTGCAGGAGTTGTGCCTCCTGCCAGTTGTCTGGTAAGGTTGGCGCGACAATCCAAGCTCCGTTGGTACCGCTCCCAGTTGTGGGGGTACCATTTGAAAGGGTAGGGATCGACATCGTTGGTCCCCTTGACCCGCAAACATCCTCAGGCAATAGGTTTATCCTGGTGCTGGTCGACCATGCAACCAGGTATCCTGAGGCCATCCCATTGAAAACTGTAACTGCCAAGTCGGTTGCAAAAGCTTTACTCGGCATATTTACTAGGGTTGGCTTCCCTAAAGAAGTTGTGTCAGATCGTGGCAGCAACTTTATGTCGAAGTATATGCAGGCTATGTGGAAAGAATGTGGGGTCACCTACAAGTTCTCTTCTGCATATCACCCCCAGACCAATGGTCTGGTGGAACGTTTCAACAGAACGTTAAAGAGCATGATTGGGGCTCTGGAGGAGCCCCAGAGAAGAAAATGGGATCTTCTTTTACCATGCTTGCTGTTTGCCTACAGAGAGGTACCACAGGAGGGTGTTGGCTTCAGCCCCTTCGAACTTCTGTTCGGTCATCCCGTACGGGGACCCTTAGCCATCGTCAAAGAGGGATGGGAGATGCCCACTCCCCCTGTTACTACCAATGTAGTTGACTATGTGCTAGGGCTCAGAAAACGGATGGTACTCCTGATGGGCTTGGCTAGTGAAAAGTTGAAGGCAGGACAAGCGCTGGTGAAACATTGGTACGACCAGAAAGCTTCCTTAATTCACTTTACCCCTGGTCAGCAAGTCCTGATCATGAACCCTATAAGGCCTCGCGCTTTACAGGACAAATGGTCAGGCCCTTACACAGTGGTGGAGCCCCTGGGTGAGGTGAACTATTTAGTGGACCTTGGAAGGCCTGGACAGGCTCCAAAAGTGTTCCACGTAAATAGGCTGAAGGCTTTCGTCCCAAGAGTCGAAATCGCAGCACTGCTACTGGCGTCAGACGTTGAGGAAGAGGAGTCAGAACCTCTTCCCGACCTGTTCCAAAGCGGTCCTTCAGATAGCTCCGTTGAGGGTGTCCGAGTGGCCCCTCACCTGACTTCTGATCAGCAGGCTGATGTGAAAAGTTTGCTTAGGCAGTTTTCCCCCCTGTTTTCACAGTCGCCTGGTTTGACACCTTGGTGCAAACATAACATTGACACAGGAGACAGTGTACCTACCAAAAGTAGGGGATACAGGATGTCGGATAAAGTACGGTCTTATATTAAGACCGAGGTCAACAAGATGTTAGACCTTGGGGTGATTGAACCCTCTAGTAGTCCTTGGTCCAGTCCTGTGGTATTGGTTCCAAAGGCAGGCACTTCTGAATTGAGGTTCTGCGTGGATTACAGGGCTCTGAATGCTGTCACCAAGACAGACGCTCACCCCTTGCCTCGAACTGACGAGCTGGTGGATACCTTGGGTGCCTCCAAGTACCTCAGCACGTTTGACCTGACTGCGGGCTATTGGCAAATAGCTTTAGCAGAACATGCCAAGGAGAAGACAGCATTTTCAACTCCCGACGGGCTTTACCAATTCCGGGTAATGCCGTTCGGATTGAAGAATGCACCTGCCACTTTCCAGAGGCTTGTGAATCATGTGTTGAATGGGTTGGACGAATTCTGTCTTGCATATCTAGACGATATAGCAGTTTTCAGTGCCACCTGGGAAGACCATGTGAAACACCTCGGGATTGTGCTCCAGGCTCTTCAGAAAGCCCACTTGACCATAAAGGCGAGTAAATGCCAGATTGGACAAGGCTCAGTGGTTTACCTTGGGCATGAAGTAGGTGGAGGAAGGATACAGCCTCTCCCCAGTAAAGTACAAGCAGTACAAGACTGGCCTACCCCCACTACACAAACCCAAGTGAGAGCCTTCTTAGGACTCACGGGTTATTACCGCAATTTTATGGCAGACTATGGCACCATAGCTGCTCCTCTGACTGCCCTCACAACTCCGAAGAAACCCAAGAAGGTAACTTGGACTGACGAGTGTGAGAAGGCCTTCAATGGCTTGAAAGACTCCTTGTGCCAGGCCCCTGTGCTCAGGGCCCCTGATTATCAAAGACCTTTTATCGTGCAGACGGATGCCTCTGACACTGGGATAGGAGCTGTACTATCACAAGTAGATGAGAAGGGTAAGGAACACCCTATCGGTTTTATTAGTCGCCAGCTTAAGGACAGAGAGCTCAGATGGTCCACGGTAGAGAAAGAATGTTTCTCTGTTGTGTGGGCCCTAAGGAAGCTGCGGCCCTACCTCTATGGGACCCACTTCACTGTGCAGACTGACCATAAGCCGTTAAAGTGGCTAATGAACATGAAGGGGGAGAATCCAAAGTTGCTTAGGTGGTCCATAAGTCTACAAGGCTTCGACTTCACTATTGAGCATAGGCCAGGTGTCCAACATAGCAATGCTGATGGGTTGTCCAGAATGTTTTACCGACCTGAACAAGAGACTCATCCAGGGGTGGATTAGTTCCCCCTGTCCATAGTCTGGGAGGGGCGAGTGTTAGGAAAGATTTCGTTATTGTAGGGAACTTTCCTTCCATGTGGCAACCCCTAAACTTTTTGCTATTGTTTTCAACCTGTTTTCTTGACTTTGCCAGAGAAGTGCAGCCTTCTGCCGTACTCCTCTGGGCTTTCGCTCCTTTCTTACGGGGAAACTGACATGCCCTTAAGACAGTCAGTACCGGGGAACGCTGTTTCCCGTAGTTTCTTTTATCGTGTCGCCATTTTAGTGCAACACGACACAAGAGGGCACTGTAAGCTAAGTTACAGCTCTCTTGGGTCTCTAGCCTTCTACAGACCCTAGACACTCTTGTAGGATGGTTTTTGGATCGGTGCAAGTCATTCAGGGACTGGGCTGGTGGCAGCGATCATTTGGTTTATTTTGAGCTCCTTTTGCCGTTCTGAGCACCTTTTTGCCGCGAACACAAAAGGGTGGCCCGGCTACCCAAAATGGCCGGACCACGAGGCTCCTTTGTCTCGTCCACTGTCTGTCTTGCTCCCTTTACCTTCCCCCGGGTCAGGCGACCCGGGGCCTTCCTTATTTGGGCATGTAGTTTCCCGCGAAACACGGTTGCTTTCGCGGGCTTCTACATGTCGTTTGAGTGCCCCCAGGATGTGGGCTGGGCTGTCTGGTCCCAATACACATCCTGGGTGCCAGAGAGTCTAGGGTGGTGTGAATGCCTGGGACCACTGTGGTCCGTGATTGATCCACGTATGGTATGTGTGTTGATGAGCGGATCTCCCATTGGCTCCCCTCCGTTTTGGCGCGAAGGGAACCGTGGATAAGAGGGAGCTGGAAACACCACTACCATGTCGATCTCCTGAGTTCTTACGAACGAAGGAATACAGGAGCCAAGTATCCTGTAACCAGAGGCTGGACCGAGGAATCGCTGGTGACCCGCTGAAGGAATCCTCCTTTGCACTGCTGTCGTCCTGTGAAACCCTTTCCTCCTTGCATTGAACCAGAAGGCCTGTATTGGTGCTTCGACCTATTGGAATAGCAGGAACAGCTATTCCCGGCATCTTCATCAACTCCTAGCAGTAAGCCTTCGGAAGTGTCTCTGGGCCATCCAGTTGACTGACCAGCTTACAAGGGAGTCCTGCTCTGTAACCGCCGTCAGGTTGTGCCGTATCTCGAGTCCTTGTCACTCTCCCACGCTTAGTACACTTGGCGTTCCCAAGTCTGAAGGGAGGAGTGTACTTTGGATTCAGATACGCACGGCCGCTCTGTTGTCCTGCTGCGGCAACAAAACTGTGCTGGTTTCGTCGATTGGGACGTCTTTTTGATCTACACGACTGGAAAGCGTTCCCTGCTCGTCTGAACCCGCCAGCTGCTGAAACTACAGTGGAGAAGCCTGGGTCTGCTTGCTTCGGGGACCGGTGAGTAGATTAGCTAGGATCTGGTCGCCCTCCTGCAGTTGCCCATTGCTTTTCCCTGCTGTGTAAAAACAGCTCCCTTTTCGTCCGTACTCGCGTTTTGCTTCTGCTCGCTGTGGAGGCTGCGCTTGAGTCACGGAACCTGTTCTTCTTCTGTGTGCACTAACCCGAACTGCCTGACTTCCTCCGAAGAGCTTCTCCTTTGCCCGTGGGCACCAGCACTTGCAGGTACTTTGAGCACAAGGCTCCACTCTTCTCAGGGATCGGACTTCCATCTAGTTAGGTGCTTCTGAAGGCGAACTGAGTCGAAAGCATTATCGCACTGCCTGTTTTCTTCCCTTTCAGGTGGACTGCATATTTCGTGCTTTAAACGCTTGCGACTGTGTATTTGTATATATATTGTGTTGATTTGGTATGTGTTGGTTTAATATTGTTATAGAGTGATTTTCTTGCTACGGTCATTGTTTTAAAGGCCTTAAAATAAATGTGTTTATATTTTTGATATAACACCTGTTTGGAGTAGTTTGTAAGCGCTCTTGCTTTGTGTGCTCATTGCGGGCTTTCAGTCACCCTCACCCCTCTTGAGACCTAGTCTTGACCGCCGCGATCGCTACCTTGATTGGTCTGGCTTGTCCAGAGGTTACCCTGTTCCAAGTAATTAGGTTGGCCTTCTGAACTTCTGCGCCACCAGGACAGAGTTCAGAAATCCGTCTTAACAGGTATTAGAGGCATTGAGATATCACATCTCATGCTATAGGAAGGTTCTCAGGATTGGAATGGGAAGGAGTTGGATATCACATCTCAAGCTATAGGAAGGGTCTCAGGTTTGGTATAAGCATTGAGATATCACATCTCATGCTATAGGAAGGGTCACAGGATTGGAATGGGAAGGAGTTTGATATCACATCTCATGTTATAGGAAAGATATCAGGTTTGGTATTAGAAACATTGAGACATCACATCTCATGTTATAGGAAGGGTCTCAGGATTGGAATGGGAAGAAGTTGGATATCACATCTCATGTTATAGGACGGGTCTCAGGTTTGGTATTAGAAGCATTGAGATATCACATCGCATGCTGTAGGAAGGGTCTCAGGATTGGAATGGGAAGGAGTTGGATATTACATTCTTGCTATAGGAAGGGTCTCATGTTTGGAATGGGAAGGATTTGGATATCACATATGCTATAGGAAGGGTCTCAGGTTTGGAACGGGAAGGAGTTGGATATCACATCTCATGCTATAGGAAGGGTCTCAGGACTGGAATGGGAAGGAGTTGGATATCACATCTCATGCTAAAGGAAGGGTCTCAGGTTTGGTAGAAGCATTAAGATATCACATCTCATGCTATAGGAAGGGTCTCAGGATTGGAATGGGAAGGACTTAGATATCACATATCATGCAATAGGGAGGGTCTCAGTTTTGATATTAGAAGCATTGAGATATCACATCTTATGCTATCGGAAGTGTCTCAGGATTGGAGTGGGAAGGAGCTGGATATCACATCTCATGCTAAAGGAAGGGTCTCAGATTTGGAACGGGAAGGAGTTGGATATCACATCTCATGTTATAGGAAGGGTCTCAGGTTTGGTATAAGCTTTGAGATATCACATCTCTGCTATCGGAAGTGTCTCAGGATTGGAATGGGAAGGAGTTGGATATCCCATCTCATGCTATAGATAGGCTCTCAGGTTTGAAAAGGGAAGGAGTTGGATATCACATCTCATGCTATAGGAAGGGTCTCAGGATTGGAATGGGAAGTAGTTGGATATCACATCTCATGCTATAGGAAGGGTCTCAGGTTTGGTATAAGCATTGAGATATCACATCTCATGCTATAGGACGGGTCTCAGGATTGGAATGGAAGGAGTTGGATATCACATCTCATGCTAAAGGAAGGGTCTCAGGATTGGAATGGGAAGTAGTTGGATATGACATCTCAGGCCATAGCAAGGGTCTAAGGTTTGGTATAAGCATTGAGATATCACATCTCTGCTATCGGAAGGGTCTCAGGATTGGAATGGGAAGGAGTTGGATATCCCATCTCATGTTATAGGAAGGGTCTCAGGTTTGGTATTAGAAGCATTGAGATATCACATCTCATGCTATAGGAACTTCCTATACCATGAGACTTGATATCTCAATGCTTCTAATACCAAACCTGAGACCCGTCCTATAACATGAGATGTGATATCCAAATCCTTCCCCTTCCAAACCTTAGACCCTTCCTTTATCATTAGATGTGATATCCAACTCCTTCCCATTCCAATCCTGACACCCTTCCGATATCATGAGATTTGTTATCTCAATGCTTCTAATATCAAACTTGAGACCCTCCCTATAGCATGAGATCTGACATCCAAGTCCTTCCCATTCCAATCCTGAGACCCTTCCTATAGCATGAGATGTGATATCTCAATGCTTCAATACCAAACCTGAGACCCTTCTTATAACATGAGATGGGATATCCAAGTCCTTCCCATTCTAATCCTGAGACCCTTCCCATAGCATGAGATGTGATGTCTCAATGCTTCTAATACCAAACCTGAGATCCTTCCTATAACATGAGATGTGATATCCAACTCCTTCCCATTCCAATCCTGAGACCCTTCCTATAGCATGAGAAGTGATATCTCCATGCTTATACCAAACCCGAGACCCTTCCTATAGCATGAGATGTGATATCCAACTCCTTCCCATTCCAATCCTGAGACCCTTCCTATAGCATGAGAAGTGATATCTCCATGCGTATACCAAACCTGAGACCCTTCCTATAGCATGAGATGTGATATCCAAATCCTTCCCATTCAAATCCTGAGACCCTTCCTATAGCATGAGATGTGATATCTCAATGCTTATACCAAACCAGAGACCCGTCCTATAACATGAGATGGGATATCCAACTCCTTCCCATTCCAATCCTGAGGCCCTTCCTATAACATGAGATGTGATATCCAACTCCTTCCCATTCCAACCTGAGACCCTTCCTATAGCATGAGATGGGATATCCAACTCCTTCCAAATCCAATCCTGATACCCTTCCGATAGCATGAGATGTGATATCCCCATGCTTCTACCAAACCTGAGACCCATACTATGGCATGAGATGTGATATAAAACTCCTTCCCATTCCAATCCTGAGACCCTTCCTATAGCTTGAGATGTGATATCCAACTCCTTCCCATTCCAATTCTGAGACCCTTCCTATACCATGAGACTTGATATCTCAATGCTTCTAATACCAAACCTGAGACCCGTCCTATAACATGAGATGTGATATCCAAATCCTTCCCCTTCCAAACCTTAGACCCTTCCTTTATCGTGAGATGTGATTTCCAACTCCTTCCCATTCCAATCCTGACACCCTTCCGATAGCATGAGATTTGTTATCTCAATGCTTCTAATATCAAACTTGAAACCCTCCCTATAGCATGAGATCTGACATCCAAGTCCTTCCCATTCCAATCCTGAGACCCTTCCTATAGCATGAGATGTGATATCTCAATGCTTCTAATACCAACCCTGAGACCCTTCCTATAACATGAGATGGGATATCCAACTCCTTCCCATTCCAATCCTGAGACCCTTGCTATGGCCTGAGATGTCATATACAACTCCTTCCCATTCCAATCCTGAGACCCTTCCTATAGCATGAGATGTGATATCTCAATGCTTATACCAAACCTGAGACCCTTCCTATAGCATGAGATGTGATATCCAACTCCTTCCCATTCCAATCCTGAGACCCTTCCCATAGCATGAGATGTGATGTCTCAATGCTTCTAATACCAAACCTGAGATCCTTCCTATAACATGAGATGTGATATCCAACTCCTTCCCATTCCAATCCTGAGACCCTTCCTATAGCATGAGAAGTGATATCTCCATGCTTATACCAAACCTGAGACCCTTCCTATAGCATGAGATGTAATAATCAACTCCTTCCCATTCCAATCCTGAGACCCTTCCTATAGCATGAGAAGTGATATCTCCATGCGTATACCAAACCTGAGACCCTTCCTATAGCATGAGATGTGATATCCAAATCCTTCCCATTCCAATCCTGAGACCCTTCCTATAGCATGAGATGTGATATCTCAATGCTTATACCAAACCAGAGACCCGTCCTATAACATGAGATGGGATATCCAACTCCTTCCCATTCCAATCCTGAGCCACTTCCGATAGCAGAGATGTGATATCTCAATGCTTATACCAAACCTGAGACCCTTCCTATAACATGAGATGTGATATCCAACTCATTCCCGTTCCAAACCTGAGACACTTCCTATAGCATATGTGATATCCAACTCCTTCCCATTCCAAACATGAGACCCTTCCTATAGCAAGAATGTAATATCCAACTCCTACCCATTCCAATCCTGAGACCATTCCTATAGCATGAGATGTGATATATCAATGCTTCTAATACCAAACCTGAGATCCTTCCTATGACATGAAATGTGATATCCAAATCCTTCCCATTCCAAACCTGAGACCCTTCCTACAGCATGCGATGTGATATCTCAATGCTTCTAATATCAAACCTGAGACCCGTCCTATAACATGAGATGGGATATCCAACTCCTTTCCGTTCCAAACCTGAGACCATTCCTATAGCATGAGATGTGATATCCAATTCCTTCCCATCCCAATCCTGAGACACCTCCGATAGCAGAGATGTGATATCTCAATGCTTATACCAAACCTGAGACTCTTCCTATAACATGAGATGTGATATCCAACTCCTTCCCGTTCCAAACCTGAGACCCTTCCTATAGCATGAGATGTGATATCCAACTCCTTCCCATTCCAATCCTGAGACCCTTCCGATAGCATGAGATGTGATATCTCAATGCTTCTAATACCAAACCTGTGATCCTTCCTATAATAAGAGATGTGATATCCAAATCCTTCCCCTTCCAAACCTGAGACCCTCCCTTTAGCATGAGATGTGATATCTCAATGCCTCTAATACCAAACCTGAGATCCTTCCAATAGCATGAGATGTCATATCTCAATGCTTCTGATACCAAACCTGAGATCCTTCCTATAACATGAGATGTGATATCCAAATCCTTCCCCTTCCAAACCTGAGACCCTCCCTTTAGCATGAGATGTGATATCCAACTCCTTCCCATTCCAATCCTGAGACCCTTCTGATAGCATGAGATGTGATATCTCAATGCCTCTAATACCAAACCTGATTCCTACCTCTAACATGAAATGTGATATCCAACCCCTTCCCTTTCCAAACGTGAGACCCTCCCTACAGCATGAGATGTGATATCCAAGTCCTTCCCATTCCAATCCTGAGACCCTTCCTATAGCATGAGATGTGATATCTCAATGCTTCTAATACCAAACCTGAGACCCTTCCTATAACATAAGATGGGATATCCAACTCCTTCCCATTCCAATCCTGAGACCCTTCCGATAGCAGAGATGTGATATCTCAATGCTTATACCAAACCTGAGACCCTTCCTGTGGCATGAGATGTCATATACAACTCCTTCCCATTCCAATCCTGAGACCCTTCCTATAGCATGAGATGTGATATCCAACTCCTTCCCATTCCAATCCTGAGACCCTTCCTATAGCATGAGATTTGATATCTCAATGCTTCTAACACCAAACCTGTGATCCTTCCTATAATAAGAGATGTGATATCCAAATCCTTCCCCTTCCAAACCTGAGACCCTCCCTTTAGCATGAGATGTGATATCTCAATGCCTCTAATACCAAGCCTGAGATCCTTCCAATAGCATGAGATGTCATATCTCAATGCTTCTGATACCAAACCTGAGATCCTTCCTATAACATGAGATGTGATATCCAAATCCTTCCCCTTCCAAACCTGAGACCCTCCCTTTAGCATGAGATGTGATATCCAACTCCTTCCCATTCCAATCCTGAGACCCTTCTGATAGCATGAGATGTGATATCTCAATGCCTCTAATACCAAACCTGATTCCTACCTCTAACATGAAATGTGATATCCAACCCCTTCCCTTTCCAAACGTGAGACCCTCCCTACAGCATGAGATGTGATATCCAAGTCCTTCCCATTCCAATCCTGAGACCCTTCCTATAGCATGAGATGTGATATCTCAATGCTTCTAATACCAAACCTGAGACCCTTCCTATAACATAAGATGGGATATCCAACTCCTTCCCATTCCAATCCTGAGACCCTTCCGATAGCAGAGATGTGATATCTCAATGCTTATACCAAACCTGAGACCCTTCCTGTGGCATGGAATGTCATATACAACTCCTTCCCATTCCAATCCTGAGACCCTTCCTATAGCATGAGATGTGATATCCAACTCCTTCTCATTCCAATCCTGAGACCCTTCCTATAGCATGAGATTTGATATCTCAATGCTTCTAACACCAAACCTGAGATCCTTCCGATAGCAGAGATGTGATATCTCAATGCTTATACCAAACCTGAGACTCTTCCTATAACATGAGATGTGATATCCAACTCCTTCCCGTTCCAAACCTGAGACCCTTCCTATAGCATGAGATGTGATATCCAACTCCTTCCCATTCCAATCCTGAGACCCTTCCGATAGCATGAGATGTGATATCTCAATGCTTCTAATACCAAACCTGTGATCCTTCCTATAATAAGAGATGTGATATCCAAATCCTTCCCCTTCCAAACCTGAGACCCTCCCTTTAGCATGAGATGTGATATCTCAATGCCTCTAATACCAAACCTGAGATCCTTCCAATAGCATGAGATGTCATATCTCAATGCTTCTGATACCAAACCTGAGATCCTTCCTATAACATGAGATGTGATATCCAAATCCTTCCCCTTCCAAACCTGAGACCCTCCCTTTAGCATGAGATGTGATATCCAACTCCTTCCCATTCCAATCCTGAGACCCTTCTGATAGCATGAGATGTGATATCTCAATGCCTCTAATACCAAACCTGATTCCTACCTCTAACATGAAATGTGATATCCAACCCCTTCCCTTTCCAAACGTGAGACCCTCCCTACAGCATGAGATGTGATATCCAAGTCCTTCCCATTCCAATCCTGAGACCCTTCCTATAGCATGAGATGTGATATCTCAATGCTTCTAATACCAAACCTGAGACCCTTCCTATAACATAAGATGGGATATCCAACTCCTTCCCATTCCAATCCTGAGACCCTTCCGATAGCAGAGATGTGATATCTCAATGCTTATACCAAACCTGAGACCCTTCCTGTGGCATGAGATGTCATATACAACTCCTTCCCATTCCAATCCTGAGACCCTTCCTATAGCATGAGATGTGATATCCAACTCCTTCCCATTCCAATCCTGAGACCCTTCCTATAGCATGAGATTTGATATCTCAATGCTTCTAACACCAAACCTGTGATCCTTCCTATAATAAGAGATGTGATATCCAACTCCTTCCCATTCCAATCCTGAGACCCTTCCTATAGCATGAGATTTGATATCTCAATGCTTCTAACACCAAACCTGAGATCCTTCCGATAGCATGAGATGTGATATCTCAATGCTTCTAATACCAAACCTGAGATCATTCCTATAACACGAGATGTTATATCCAAATCCTTCCCTTCCAAACCTGAGACCCTCCCTTTAGCATGAGATGTGATATCCAACTCCTTCCCATTCCAATCCTGAGACCCTTCCTATAGCATGAGATGTGATTTCTCAATGCTTCTAATACCAAACCTGAGATCCTTCCTATAACATGAGATGTGATATCCAACTCCTTCCCATTCCAATCCTGAGACACTTCCTATAGCATGAGAAGTGATATCTCAATGCTTATACCAAACCTGAGACCCTTCCTACGGCATGCGATGTCATACGCAACTCCTTCCCATTCCAATCCTGAGACCCTTCCTATAGCGTGAGATGTGATATCTCAATGCTTATACCAAACCTGAGACCCTTCCTATAGCATGAGATATGATATACAACTACTTCCCATTCCAATCCTGAGACCCTTCCTATAACATGAGATGTGATATCCAACTCCTTCCCTTTCCAAACCTGAGAGCCTATCTATAGCATGAGATGTGATATCCAATTCCTTCCCATTCCAATCCTGAGACCCTTCCGATAGCATGAGATGTGATATCCAACTACTTCCCATTCCAATCCTGAGACCCTTCTTATAGCATGAGATGTGATATCCAACTCCTTCCATTCCAATCCTGAGACCCATCCTATAGCATGAGATGTGATATCTCAATGCTTATACCAAACCTGAGACCCTTCCTAAAGCATGAGATGTGATATCCAACTACTTCCCATTCCAATCCTGAGAAATTTCCTATAGCATGAGATGTGATATCCAACTCCTTCCCTTTCCAAACCTGAGAGCATATCTATAGCATGAGATGGGATATCCAACTCCTTCCCATTCCAATCCTGAGACACTTCCGATAGCAGAGATGTGATATCTCAATGCTTATACCAAACCTGAGACCCTTCCTATAACATGAGATGTGATATCCAACTCCTTCCCGTTCCAGACCTGAGACCCTTCCTTTAGCATGAGATGTGATATCCAGCTCCTTCCCATTCCAATCCTGAGACACTTCCGATAGCATAAGATGTGATATCTCAATGCTTCTAATATCAAAACTGAGACCCTCCCTATAGCATGATATGTGATATCTAAGTCCTTCCCATTCCAATCCTAAGACCCTTCCTATAGCAGGAGATGTGATATCTCAATGCTTCTACCAAACCTGAGACCCTTCCTTTAGCATGAGATGTGATATCCAACTCCTTCCCATTCCAGTCCTGAGACCCTTCCTATAGCATGAGATATGATATCTCAATACTTCTAATACCAAACCTGAGATCCTTCCTATAACATGAGATGTGATATCCAACTCCTTCCTTTTCCAATCCTGAGACCCTTCCTATAGCATGAGAAGTGATATCTCCATGCGTATACCAAACCTGAGACCCTTCCTATAGCATGAGATGTGATATCCAAATCCTTCCCATTCCATTCCTGAGACCCTTCCTATAGCATGAGATGTGATATCTCAATGTTTATACCAAACCAGAGACCCGTCCTATAACATGAGATGGGATATCCAACTCCTTCCCATTCCAATCCTGAGACACTTCCGATAGCAGAGATGTGATATCTCAATGCTTATACCAAAACTGAGACCCTTCCAATAACATGAGATGTGATATCCAACTCATTCCCATTCCAAACCTGAGACACTTCCTATAGCATATGTGATATCCAACTCCTTCCCATTCCAAACATGAGACCCTTCCGATAGCATGAGATGTGATATCCAACTCCTTCCAATTCCAATACTGAGACCCTTCCAATAGCATATGTGATATCTCAATGCTTCTAATATCAAACCTGAGAACCTCTCTATAGCATGAGATGTGATATCCAACTCCTTCCCATCCCAATCCTGAGACACTTCCGATTGCAGAGATGTGATATCTCAATGTTTATACCAAACCTGAGACTCTTCCTATAACATGAGATGTGATATCCAACTACTTCCCGTTCCAAACCTGAGACCCTTCCTATAGCATGAGATGTGATATCCAGCTCCTTCCCATTCCAATCCTGAGACCCTTCCGATAGCATGAGATGTGTTATCTCAATGCTTCTAATACCAAACCTGAGATCCTTCTTATAACATGTGATGTGATTTCCAAATCCTTCCCCTTCCAAACCTGAGACCCTCCCTTTAGCATGAGATGTGATATCCAACTCTTTCCCATTCCAATCCTGAGACCCTTATGATAGCATGAGAGGTGATATCTCAATGCCTCTAATACCAAACCTGAGATACTTCCGATAGCATGAGATGTGATATCTCAATGCTTCTAATACCAAACCTGAGATCCTTCCTATAACATGAGATGTGATATCCAAATCCTTCCCCTTCCAAACCTGAGACCCTCCCTTTAGCATGAGATGTGATATCCAACTCCTTCCCATTCCAATCCTGAGACCCTTCTGATAGCATGAGATGTGATATCTCAATGCCTCTAATACCAAACCTGAGATCCTACCTCTAACATGAAATGTGATATCCAACTCCTTTCCTTTCCAAACCTGAGACCCTGCCTATAGCATGAGATGTGATATCCAAGTCCTTCCCATTCCAATCCTGAGACCCTTCCTATAGCATGAGATGTGATATCTCAATGCTTATACCAAACCTGAGACCCTTTTTATGGCATGAGATGTCATATACAACTCCTTCCCATTCCAATCCTGAGACCCTTCCTATAGCATGAGATGTGATATCTCAATGCTTATACCAAACCTGAGACCCTTCCTATAGCATGAGATGTGATATCCAACTTCTTCCCATTCCAATTCTGAGACCCTTCCTATAACATGAGATGTGATGTCTCAATGCTTCTAATACCAAACCTGAGATCTTTCCTATAACATGAGATGTGATATCCAACTCCTTCCCATTCCAATTCTGAGACCCTTCCTATAGCACGAGATGTGATATCTCAATGCCTCTTTACCAAACCTGATATCCTACCTCTAACATGAAATGTGATATCCAACTCCTTCCCCTTCCAAACCTGAGAGCCTTCCTATAGCATGAGATGTGATATCCAAGTCCTTCCCATTCCAATCCTGAGACCCTTCCTATAACATCAGATGTGATATCCAACTCCTTCCCATTCCAACCTGAGACCCTTCCTATAGCATGAGATGGGATATCCAACTCCTTCCAAATCCAATCCTGATACCCTTTCGATAGCATGAGATGTGATATCCCAATGCTTCTACAAAACCTGAGACCCATACATGGCATGAGATGTGATATCAAACTCCTTCCCATTCCAATCCTGAGACCCTTCCTATAGCATTAGATGTGATATCTCAATGCCTCTAATACCAAACCTGAGATCCTTCCTCTAACATGAAATGTGATATCCAACTCCTTCCCTTTCCAAACCTGAGAGCCTACCTATAGCATGAGATGTGATATCCAAGTCCTTCCCATTCCAATCCTTAGACCCTTCCTACAGCATGCAATATGATATCTCAATGATTCTAATAACAAACCTGAGACCCGTCCTATAACATGAGATGGGATATCCAACTCCTTCCCATTCCAATCCTGAGACACTTCCGATAGCGGAGATGTGATATCTCAATGCTTATACCAAACCTGAGACCCTTCCTATAGCATATGTGATATCCAACTCCTTCCCATTCCAAACATGAGACCCTTCCTATAGCAAGAATGTAATATCCAACTCCTTCCCATTCCAATCCTGAGACCCTTCCTACAGCATGCGATGTGATATCTCAATGCTTCTAATACCAAACCTGAGACCCGTCCTATAACATGAGATGGGATATCCAACTCCTTCCAGTTCCAAACCTGAGACCCTTCCTATAGCATGAGATGTGATATCAAACTCCTTCCCATTCCAATCCTGAGACCCTTCCGATAGCATGAGATGTGTTATCTCAATGCCTCTTTACCAAACCTGAGATCCTACCTCTAACATGAAATGTGATATCCAACTCCTTCCCCTTCCAAACCTGAGAGCCTTCCTATAGCATGAGATGTGATATCCAAGTCCCTCCCATTCCAATCCTGAGACCCTTCCTATAACATGAGATGTGATGTCTCAATGCTTCTAATACCAAACCTGAGATCTTTCCTATAACATGAGATGTGATATCCAACTCCTTCCCATTCCAATCCTGAGACCCTTCCTATAGCATGAGATGTCACATCTCAATGCCTCTTTACCAAACCTGAGATCCTACCTCTAACATGAAATGTGATATCCAACTCCTTCCCCTTCCAAACCTGAGAGCCTTCCTATAGCATGAGATGTGATATCCAAATCCTTCCCATTCCAATCCTGAGACCCTTCCTATAACATCAGATGTGATATCCAACTCCTTCCCATTCCAACCTGAGACCCTTCCTATAGCATGAGATGGGATATTCAACTCCTTCCAAATCCAATCCTGATACCCTTCCGATAGCAGAGATGTGATATCTCAATGCTTATACCAAACCTGAGACCCTTCCTATGGCATGAGATGTCACATACAACTCCTTCCCATTCCAATCCTGAGACCCTTCCTATAGTATGAGATGTGATATCTCAATGCTTATACCAAACCTGAGACCCTTCCTATAGCATGAGATGTGATATCCAACTCCTTCCCATTCCAATCCTGAGACCCTTCCCACAGCATGAGATGTGATGTCTCAATGCTTCTAATACCAAACCTGAGATCCTTCCTATAACATCAAATGTGATATCCAACTCCTTCCCATTCCAATCCTGAGACCCTTCCTATAGCATGAGATGTGATATCTCAATGCTTATACCAAACCTGAGACCCTTCCTATAGCATGAGATGTGATATCCAACTCCTTCCCATTCCAATCCTGAGACCCTTCCTATAGCATGAGATGTGATATCTCAATGCCTCTAATACCAAACCTGAGATCCTTCCTCTAACATGAAATGTGATATCCAACTCCTTCCCTTTCCAAACCTGAGAGCCTACCTATAGCATGAGATGTGATATCCAAGTCCTTCCCATTCCAATCCTTAGACCCTTCCTACAGCATGCAATATGATATCTCAATGATTCTAATAACAAACCTGAGACCCGTCCTATAACATGAGATGGGATATCCAACTCCTTTCAATACCAAACCTGAGACCCTTCCTATGGCATGAGATGTCATATACAACTCCTTCCCATTCCAATCCTGAGACCCTTCCTATAGCATGAGATGTGATATCTCAATGCTTATACCAAACCTGAGACCCTTCCTATAGCATGAGATGTGATATCCAACTTCTTCCCATTCCATTCCTGAGACCCTTCCTATAACATGAGATGTGATGTCTCAATTCTTCTAATACCAAACCTGATATCTTTCCTATAACATGAGATGTGATATCCAACTCCTTCCCATTCCAATCCTGAGACCCTTCCTATAGCATGAGATGTGATATCTCAATGCTTATACCAAACCTGAGACCCTTCCTATAGCTTAAGATGTGATATCCAACTCCTTCCCATTCCAATCCTGAGAACCTTCCTATAGCATGAGATGTGATATCTCAATGCCTCTAATACCAAACCTGAGATCCTTCCTCTAACATGAAATGTGATATCCAACTCCTTCCCCTTCCAAACCTGAGCCTTCCTATAGCATGAGATATGATTTCCAAGTCCTTCCCATTCCAATCCTGAGACCCTTCCTATAGCATGAGAAGTGATATCTCCATGCGTATACCAAACCTGAGACCCTTCCTATAGCATGAGATGTGATATCCAAATCCTTCCCATTCAAATCCTGAGACCCTTCCTATAGCATGAGATGTGATATCTCAATGCTTATACCAAACCAGAGACCCGTCCTATAACATGAGATGGGATATCCAACTCCTTCCCATTCCAATCCTGAGGCCCTTCCTATAACATGAGATGTGATATCCAACTCCTTCCCATTCCAACCTGAGACCCTTCCTATAGCATGAGATGGGATATCCAACTCCTTCCAAATCCAATCCTGATACCCTTCCGATAGCATGAGATGTGATATCCCCATGCTTCTACCAAACCTGAGACCCATACTATGGCATGAGATGTGATATCAAACTCCTTCCCATTCCAATCCTGAGACCCTTCCTATAGCTTGAGATGTGATATCCAACTCCTTCCCATTCCAATTCTGAGACCCTTCCTATACCATGAGACTTGATATCTCAATGCTTCTAATACCAAACCTGAGACCCGTCCTATAACATGAGATGTGATATCCAAATCCTTCCCCTTCCAAACCTTAGACCCTTCCTTTATCATGAGATGTGATTTCCAACTCCTTCCCATTCCAATCCTGACACCCTTCCGATATCATGAGATTTGTTATCTCAATGCTTCTAATATCAAACTTGAAACCCTCCCTATAGCATGAGATCTGACATCCAAGTCCTTCCCATTCCAATCCTGAGACCCTTCCTATAGCATGAGATGTGATATCTCAATGCTTCTAATACCAAACCTGAGACCCTTCCTATAACATGAGATGGGATATCCAACTCCTTCCCATTCCAATCCTGAGACCCTTGCTATGGCCTGAGATGTCATATACAACTCCTTCCCATTCCAATCCTGAGACCCTTCCTATAGCATGAGATGTGATATCTCAATGCTTATACCAAACCTGAGACCCTTCCTATAGCATGAGATGTGATATCCAACTCCTTCCCATTCCAATCCTGAGACCCTTCCCATAGCATGAGATGTGATGTCTCAATGCTTCTAATACCAAACCTGAGATCCTTCCTATAACATGAGATGTGATATCCAACTCCTTCCCATTCCAATCCTGAGACCCTTCCTATAGCATGAGAAGTGATATCTCCATGCTTATACCAAACCTGAGACCCTTCCTATAGCATGAGATGTAATATCCAACTCCTTCCCATTCCAATCCTGAGACCCTTCCTATAGCATGAGAAGTGATATCTCCATGCGTATACCAAACCTGAGACCCTTCCTATAGCATGAGATGTGATATCCAAATCCTTCCCATTCCAATCCTGAGACCCTTCCTATAGCATGAGATGTGATATCTCAATGCTTATACCAAACCAGAGACCCGTCCTATAACATGAGATGGGATATCCAACTCCTTCCCATTCCAATCCTGAGCCACTTCCGATAGCAGAGATGTGATATCTCAATGCTTATACCAAACCTGAGACCCTTCCTATAACATGAGATGTGATATCCAACTCATTCCCGTTCCAAACCTGAGACACTTCCTATAGCATATGTGATTTGTTTGTTTGTTTGTTTATTATTTATAGCGCGCTCCAAACCCGAGGGTAACCGGGCGCGTTGTTCAAGGATACTTTAAACTTTACAGGTTACGCATGCTTACAGATGGTAGTTATACATAGTAGAAATTACATAATGCAGGACAATAGGGAGAATATACATTGTGCATAATATAGACATATAGCATAGTATATACAGGAAATATGCAGTAGGAAGATAGAGAGTATTTAATTATGTACATAGTACGACTGTAGGACAGTAGTTATATTGGTGTAGGGCGGGACTATCGGTCATTTTCTTTGATCCAGTTGATGCAGTTAGATCTGAAGAGGGCGTAGGATTGGGTAGATCTCAGGCCGGGCGGGAGGGAGTTCCAAAGCTGGGCAGCTTTGACCGGGAAGCTGTTTCCTCCGGCCGTACTTAGTTTAAATGGGGGGATCACTAACTGGTTGGAGTATGCTTCTCTGGTGGGTCTGGTGGAGATTTTTCTGTTGAATCTAGCGGCTAGGTATTTGGGTGCTAGATGGTTGATACTTTTGAAAGTTAGAGAAGCTGTCTTGAGTTTGATTTTGTCCACTGTGGAGAGCCAGTTGGATTGTCTTCTAGCTTCTGAAATATGCTCCCTTCTTGGAATTCCTAAGGCAGCTCTAAGAGCATTGTTCTGAAGTGTTTGAATTTTTTGCAACGTATGTTTATTGGCCCCTAAGTATAGTGCGTTGCAATAGTCCAATTTCGACAGCACTAATGCTCGAGCAAGGGTTAGGCAGTTGGCAGTGGATAGGTATGGTTTTGCGGCTCTAATCAGCTTGCAGGTATATGCGGTACTGGATGCCATTGCGCTCACCTGTTTGGTTAGGGAGAGGTGGGAATCAAGGTAAAACCCTAATGTTTTTACTTCTTTTGCAACCTTGATAATATTGCCGTCTATGACGAAGGAGGAGTATTCTTCTTTTAATCTATTGATGTTTTGTTTGTTCCCCAGTATGATAAGTTCAGTTTTGTCATCATTCAGGCATAGCCCGTGGGTGGCCATCCATGCCTGAATGATGAGATAAGTCTTGTTCACCAAGGCCAAATCTTGTTCATAATCCCCTGAAAGTGGTATGAGAATCTGAGTGTCATCCGCATAGTTAGTGTAGGTCACACCCAGATCATCTAGATCATCGAACAAGGGCTTCGTGAAGACGTTGTACATAGTGGGGGAGACACAAGAACCTTGTGGGACTCCACATGTGATGGATACAGGGTCAGCAGCAGCAGAAGTAGAGAAGACTCTCATAGTTCTACCGGTTAGGAATGATTTAATCCATGCGATGGCATGTGTGGAGAAATGGGCAGCTGTTTCAAGGTGGGTGCAGAGCACATCATGATCCACCAGGTCGAAGGCTGCAGAGAGGTCCAGTAAGAGGAGTAGGGCCATCTTTCCAGAGTCTCTCAGCTCATCAACCTGAGTTTTAAGATCGATGAGCGCGGTTTCAGTTCCGTGCTGGGGTCTGAAGCCTGATTGTCTTGTGCCTAAGAGGTGGTGCAACTCCAAATGTTTTTGGATCTGTAGGTAGGCTACCCTGTCTAGGATTTTTAATAGGAAGGGTACCGTTGTGATAGGCCTGTAGTTAGTCGGGATGGATGGGTCCAGTGTTTGTTTTTTTAGGAGGGGGAGGACCCAGGATTGCTTGAGGTTATCTGGTATGGTGCCTGAAGCAAAGGAGGCATTAATAAGCTTAGAAATGATATCCAACTCCTTCCCATTCCAAACATGAGACCCTTCCTATAGCAAGAATGTAATATCCAACTCCTACCCATTCCAATCCTGAGACCATTCCTATAGCATGAGATGTGATATATCAATGCTTCTAATACCAAACCTGAGATCCTTCCTATGACATGAAATGTGATATCCAAATCCTTCCCATTCCAAACCTGAGACCCTTCCTACAGCATGCGATGTGATATCTCAATGCTTCTAATATCAAACCTGAGACCCGTCCTATAACATGAGATGGGATATCCAACTCCTTTCCGTTCCAAACCTGAGACCCTTCCTATAGCATGAGATGTGATATCCAATTCCTTCCCATCCCAATCCTGAGACACCTCCGATAGCAGAGATGTGATATCTCAATGCTTATACCAAACCTGAGACTCTTCCTATAACATGAGATGTGATATCCAACTCCTTCCCGTTCCAAACCTGAGACCCTTCCTATAGCATGAGATGTGATATCCAACTCCTTCCCATTCCAATCCTGAGACCCTTCCGATAGCATGAGATGTGATATCTCAATGCTTCTAATACCAAACCTGTGATCCTTCCTATAATAAGAGATGTGATATCCAAATCCTTCCCCTTCCAAACCTGAGACCCTCCCTTTAGCATGAGATGTGATATCTCAATGCCTCTAATACCAAACCTGAGATCCTTCCAATAGCATGAGATGTCATATCTCAATGCTTCTGATACCAAACCTGAGATCCTTCCTATAACATGAGATGTGATATCCAAATCCTTCCCCTTCCAAACCTGAGACCCTCACTTTAGCATGAGATGTGATATCCAACTCCTTCCCATTCCAATCCTGAGACCCTTCTGATAGCATGAGATGTGATATCTCAATGCCTCTAATACCAAACCTGATTCCTACCTCTAACATGAAATGTGATATCCAACCCCTTCCCTTTCCAAACGTGAGACCCTCCCTACAGCATGAGATGTGATATCCAAGTCCTTCCCATTCCAATCCTGAGACCCTTCCTATAGCATGAGATGTGATATCTCAATGCTTCTAATACCAAACCTGAGACCCTTCCTATAACATAAGATGGGATATCCAACTCCTTCCCATTCCAATCCTGAGACCCTTCCGATAGCAGAGATGTGATATCTCAATGCTTATACCAAACCTGAGACCCTTCCTGTGGCATGAGATGTCATATACAACTCCTTCCCATTCCAATCCTGAGACCCTTCCTATAGCATGAGATGTGATATCCAACTCCTTCCCATTCCAATCCTGAGACCCTTCCTATAGCATGAGATTTGATATCTCAATGCTTCTAACACCAAACCTGAGATCCTTCCGATAGCATGAGATGTGATATCTCAATGCTTCTAATACCAAACCTGAGATCATTCCTATAACACGAGATGTTATATCCAAATCCTTCCCTTCCAAACCTGAGACCCTCCCTTTAGCATGAGATGTGATATCCAACTCCTTCCCATTCCAATCCTGAGACCCTTCCTATAGCATGAGATGTGATTTCTCAATGCTTCTAATACCAAACCTGAGATCCTTCCTATAACATGAGATGTGATATCCAACTCCTTCCCATTCCAATCCTGAGACACTTCCTATAGCATGAGAAGTGATATCTCAATGCTTATACCAAACCTGAGACCCTTCCTACGGCATGCGATGTCATACGCAACTCCTTCCCATTCCAATCCTGAGACCCTTCCTATAGCATGAGATGTGATATCTCAATGCTTATACCAAACCTGAGACCCTTCCTATAGCATGAGATATGATATCCAACTACTTCCCATTCCAATCCTGAGACCCTTCCTATAGCATGAGATGTGATATCCAACTCCTTCCCTTTCCAAACCTGAGAGCCTATCTATAGCATGAGATGTGATATCCAATTCCTTCCCATTCCAATCCTGAGACCCTTCCTATAGCATGAGATGTGATATCTCAATGCTTCTAATACCAAACCTGAGACCCTTCCTATAGCATGAGATGTGATATCCAACTACTTCCCATTCCAATCCTGAGACCCTTCTTATAGCATGAGATGTGATATCCAACTCCTTCCATTCCAATCCTGAGACCCATCCTATAGCATGAGATGTGATATCTCAATGCTTATACCAAACCTGAGACCCTTCCTAAAGCATGAGATGTGATATCCAACTACTTCCCATTCCAATCCTGAGAAATTTCCTATAGCATGAGATGTGATATCCAACTCCTTCCCTTTCCAAACCTGAGAGCATATCTATAGCATGAGATGGGATATCCAACTCCTTCCCATTCCAATCCTGAGACACTTCCGATAGCAGAGATGTGATATCTCAATGCTTATACCAAACCTGAGACCCTTCCTATAACATGAGATGTGATATCCAACTCCTTCCCGTTCCAGACCTGAGACCCTTCCTTTAGCATGAGATGTGATATCCAGCTCCTTCCCATTCCAATCCTGAGACACTTCCGATAGCATAAGATGTGATATCTCAATGCTTCTAATATCAAAACTGAGACCCTCCCTATAGCATGATATGTGATATCTAAGTCCTTCCCATTCCAATCCTAAGACCCTTCCTATAGCAGGAGATGTGATATCTCAATGCTTCTACCAAACCTGAGACCCTTCCTTTAGCATGAGATGTGATATCCAACTCCTTCCCATTCCAGTCCTGAGACCCTTCCTATAGCATGAGATATGATATCTCAATACTTCTAATACCAAACCTGAGATCCTTACTATAACATGAGATGTGATATCCAACTCCTTCCTTTTCCAATCCTGAGACCCTTCCTATAGCATGAGAAGTGATATCTCCATGCGAATACCAAACCTGAGACCCTTCCTATAGCATGAGATGTGATATCCAAATCCTTCCCATTCCATTCCTGAGACCCTTCCTATAGCATGAGATGTGATATCTCAATGTTTATACCAAACCAGAGACCCATCCTATAACATGAGATGGGATATCCAACTCCTTCCCATTCCACTCCTGAGCCACTTCCGATAGCAGAGATGTGATATCTCAATGCTTATACCAAACCTGAGACCCTTCCAATAACATGAGATGTGATATCCAACTCATTCCCATTCCAAACCTGAGACACTTCCTATAGCATATGTGATATCCAACTCCTTCCCATTCCAAACATGAGACCCTTCCGATAGCATGAGATGTGATATCCAACTCCTTCCAATTCCAATACTGAGACCCTTCCAATAGCATATGTGATATCTCAATGCTTCTAATATCAAACCTGAGAACCTCCCTATAGCATGAGCTGTGATATCCAACTCCTTCCCATCCCAATCCTGAGACACTTCCGATTGCAGAGATGTGATATCTCAATGTTTATACCAAACCTGAGACTCTTCCTATAACATGAGATGTGATATCCAACTACTTCCCGTTCCAAACCTGAGACCCTTCCTATAGCATGCGATGTGATATCCAGCTCCTTCCCATTCCAATCCTGAGGCCCTTCCGATAGCATGAGATGTGTTATCTCAATGCTTCTAATACCAAACCTGAGATCCTTCTTATAACATGTGATGTGATATCCAAATCCTTCCCCTTCCAAACCTGAGCCCCTCCCTTTAGCATGAGATGTGATATTCAACTCCTTCCCATTCCAATCCTGAGACCCTTATGATAGCATGAGAGGTGATATCTCAATGCCTCTAATACCAAACCTGAGATACTTCCGATAGCATGAGATGTGATATCTCAATGCTTCTAATACCAAACCTGAGATCCTTCCTATAACATGAGATGTGATATCCAAATCCTTCCCCTTCCAAACCTGAGACCCTCCCTTTAGCATGAGATGTGATATCCAACTCCTTCCCATTCCAATCCTGAGACCCTTCTGATAGCATGAGATGTGATATCTCAATGCCTCTAATACCAAACCTGAGATCCTACCTCTAACATGAAATGTGATATCCAACTCCTTTCCTTTCCAAACCTGAGACCCTGCCTATAGCATGAGATGTGATATCCAAGTCCTTCCCATTCCAATCCTGAGACCCTTCCTATAGCATGAGATGTGATATCTCAATGCTTATACCAAACCTGAGACCCTTCCTATGGCATGAGATGTCATATACAACTCCTTCCCATTCCAATCCTGAGACCCTTTCTATAGCATGAGATGTGATATCTCAATGCTTATACCAAACCTGAGACCCTTCCTATAGCATGAGATGTGATATCCAACTTCTTCCCATTCCAATCCTGAGACCCTTCCTATAACATGAGATGTGATGTCTCAATGCTTCTAATACCAAACCTGAGATCTTTCCTATAAAATGAGATGTGATATCCAACTCCTTCCCATTCCAATTCTGAGACCCTTCCTATAGCACGAGATGTGATATCTCAATGCCTCTTTACCAAACCTGATATCCTACCTCTAACATGAAATGTGATATCCAACTCCTTCCCCTTCCAAACCTGAGAGCCTTCCTATAGCATGAGATGTGATATCCAAGTCCTTCCCATTCCAATCCTGAGACCCTTCCTATAACATCAGATGTGATATCCAACTCCTTCCCATTCCAACCTGAGACCCTTCCTATAGCATGAGATGGGATATCCAACTCCTTCCAAATCCAATCCTGATACCCTTTCGATAGCATGAGATGTGATATCCCAATGCTTCTACAAAACCTGAGACCCATACATGGCATGAGATGTGATATCAAACTCCTTCCCATTCCAATCCTGAGACCCTTCCGATAGCAGAGATGTGATATCTCAATGCTTATACCAAACCTGAGACCCTTCCTATGGCATGAGATGTCATATACAACTCCTTCCCAGTCCAATCCTGAGACCCTTCCTATAGCATGAGATGTGATATCTCAATGCTTATACCAAACCTGAGACCCTTCCTATAGCATGAGATGTGATATCCAACTCCTTCCCATTCCAATCCTGAGACCCTTCCTATAGCATGAGATGTGATATCTCAATGCTTATACCAAACCTGAATCCCTTCCTATAGCATGAGATGTGATATCCAACTCCTTCCCATTCCAATCCTGAGACCCTTCCTATAGCATTAGATGTGATATCTCAATGCCTCTAATACCAAACCTGAGATCCTTCCTCTAACATGAAATGTGATATCCAACTCCTTCCCTTTCCAAACCTGAGAGCCTACCTATAGCATGAGATGTGATATCCAAGTCCTTCCCATTCCAATCCTTAGACCCTTCCTACAGCATGCAATATGATATCTCAATGATTCTAATAACAAACCTGAGACCCGTCCTATAACATGAGATGGGATATCCAACTCCTTCCCATTCCAATCCTGAGACACTTCCGATAGCAGAGATGTGATATCTCAATGCTTATACCAAACCTGAGACCCTTCCTATAGCATATGTGATATCCAACTCCTTCCAATTCCAAACATGAGACCCTTCCTATAGCAAGAATGTAATATCCAACTCCTTCCCATTCCAATCCTGAGACCCTTCCTACAGCATGCGATGTGATATCTCAATGCTTCTAATACCAAACCTGAGACACGTCCTATAACATGAGATGGGATATCCAACTCCTTCCAGTTCCAAACCTGAGACCCTTCCTATAGCATGAGATGTGATATCAAACTCCTTCCCATTCCAATCCTGAGACCCTTCCGATAGCATGAGATGTGTTATCTCAATGCCTCTTTACCAAACCTGAGATCCTACCTCTAACATGAAATGTGATATCCAACTCCTTCCCCTTCCAAACCTGAGAGCCTTCCTATAGCATGAGATGTGATATCCAAGTCCCTCCCATTCCAATCCTGAGACCCTTCCTATAACATGAGATGTGATGTCTCAATGCTTCTAATACCAAACCTGAGATCTTTCCTATAACATGAGATGTGATATCCAACTCCTTCCCATTCCAATCCTGAGACCCTTCCTATAGCATGAGATGTCACATCTCAATGCCTCTTTACCAAACCTGAGATCCTACCTCTAACATGAAATGTGATATCCAACTCCTTCCCCTTCCAAACCTGAGAGCCTTCCTATAGCATGAGATGTGATATCCAAATCCTTCCCATTCCAATCCTGAGACCCTTCCTATAACATCAGATGTGATATCCAACTCCTTCCCATTCCAACCTGAGA
Organism: Ambystoma mexicanum; assembly: GCF_040938575.1. Classification (NCBI taxonomy): domain Eukaryota; kingdom Metazoa; phylum Chordata; class Amphibia; order Caudata; family Ambystomatidae; genus Ambystoma; species Ambystoma mexicanum. The sequence continues at coordinate 1,153,635,013 of NC_090934.1, forward strand.
CCCTTCCTATAGCATGAGATGGGATATTCAACTCCTTCCAAATCCAATCCTGATACCCTTCCGATAGCATGAGATGTGATATCTCAATGCTTCTAATACCAAACCTGTGACTCTTCCTATAACATGAGATGGGATATCCAACTCCTTCCCATTCCAATCCTGAGACCCTTCCGATAGCAGAGATGTGATATCTCAATGCTTATACCAAACCTGAGACCCTTCCTATGGCATGAGATGTCACATACAACTCCTTCCCATTCCAATCCTGAGACCCTTCCTATAGTATGAGATGTGATATCTCAATGCTTATACCAAACCTGAGACCCTTCCTATAGCATGAGATGTGATATCCAACTCCTTCCCATTCCAATCCTGAGACCCTTCCCATAGCATGAGATGTGATGTCTCAATGCTTCTAATACCAAACCTGAGATCCTTCCTATAACATCAAATGTGATATCCAACTCCTTCCCATTCCAATCCTGGGACCCTTCCTATAGCATGTGATGTGATATCTCAATGCTTATACCAAACCTGAGACCCTTCCTATAGCATGAGATGTGATATCCAACTCCTTCCCATTCCAATCCTGAGACCCTTCCTATAGCATGAGATGTGATATCTCAATGCCTCTAATACCAAACCTGAGATCCTTCCTCTAACATGAAATGTGATATCCAACTCCTTCCCTTTCCAAACCTGAGAGCCTACCTATAGCATGAGATGTGATATCCAAGTCCTTCCCATTCCAATCCTTAGACCCTTCCTACAGCATGCAATATGATATCTCAATGATTCTAATAACAAACCTGAGACCCGTCCTATAACATGAGATGGGATATCCAACTCCTTCCCATTCCAATCCTGAGACCCTTCCTATAGCATGAGATGTGATATCTCAATGCCTCTAATACCAAACCTGAGATCCTACCTCTAACATGAAATGTGATATCCAACTCCTTTCCTTTCCAAACCTGAGACCCTCCCTTTAGCATGAGATGTGATATCCAACTCCTTCCCATTCCAATCCTGAGACCCTTCTGATAGCATGAGATGTGATATCTCAATGCCTCTAATACCAAACCTGAGATCCTACCTCTAACATGAAATGTGATATCCAACTCCTTTCCTTTCCAAACCTGAGACCCTGCCTATAGCATGAGATGTGATATCCAAGTCCTTCCCATTCCAATCCTGAGACCCTTCCTATAGCATGAGATGTGATATCTCAATGCTTATACCAAACCTGAGACCCTTCCTATGGCATGAGATGTCATATACAACTCCTTCCCATTCCAATCCTGAGACCCTTCCTATAGCATGAGATGTGATATCTCAATGCTTATACCAAACCTGAGACCCTTCCTATAGCATGAGATGTGATATCCAACTTCTTCCCTTTCCAAACCTGAGAGCCTATCTATAGCATGAGATGTGATATCCAATTCCTTCCCATTCCAATCCTGAGACCCTTCCTATAGCATGAGATGTGATATCTCAATGCTTCTAATACCAAACCTGAGACCCTTCCTATAGCATGAGATGTGATATCCAACTACTTCCCATTCCAATCCTGAGACCCTTCTTATAGCATGAGATGTGATATCCAACTCCTTCCATTCCAATCCTGAGACCCATCCTATAGCATGAGATGTGATATCTCAATGCTTATACCAAACCTGAGACCCTTCCTAAAGCATGAGATGTGATATCCAACTACTTCCCATTCCAATCCTGAGAAATTTCCTATAGCATGAGATGTGATATCCAACTCCTTCCCTTTCCAAACCTGAGAGCATATCTATAGCATGAGATGGGATATCCAACTCCTTCCCATTCCAATCCTGAGACACTTCCGATAGCAGAGATGTGATATCTCAATGCTTATACCAAACCTGAGACCCTTCCTATAACATGAGATGTGATATCCAACTCCTTCCCGTTCCAGACCTGAGACCCTTCCTTTAGCATGAGATGTGATATCCAGCTCCTTCCCATTCCAATCCTGAGACACTTCCGATAGCATAAGATGTGATATCTCAATGCTTCTAATATCAAAACTGAGACCCTCCCTATAGCATGATATGTGATATCTAAGTCCTTCCCATTCCAATCCTAAGACCCTTCCTATAGCAGGAGATGTGATATCTCAATGCTTCTACCAAACCTGAGACCCTTCCTTTAGCATGAGATGTGATATCCAACTCCTTCCCATTCCAGTCCTGAGACCCTTCCTATAGCATGAGATATGATATCTCAATACTTCTAATACCAAACCTGAGATCCTTACTATAACATGAGATGTGATATCCAACTCCTTCCTTTTCCAATCCTGAGACCCTTCCTATAGCATGAGAAGTGATATCTCCATGCGAATACCAAACCTGAGACCCTTCCTATAGCATGAGATGTGATATCCAAATCCTTCCCATTCCATTCCTGAGACCCTTCCTATAGCATGAGATGTGATATCTCAATGTTTATACCAAACCAGAGACCCATCCTATAACATGAGATGGGATATCCAACTCCTTCCCATTCCACTCCTGAGCCACTTCCGATAGCAGAGATGTGATATCTCAATGCTTATACCAAACCTGAGACCCTTCCAATAACATGAGATGTGATATCCAACTCATTCCCATTCCAAACCTGAGACACTTCCTATAGCATATGTGATATCCAACTCCTTCCCATTCCAAACATGAGACCCTTCCGATAGCATGAGATGTGATATCCAACTCCTTCCAATTCCAATACTGAGACCCTTCCAATAGCATATGTGATATCTCAATGCTTCTAATATCAAACCTGAGAACCTCCCTATAGCATGAGCTGTGATATCCAACTCCTTCCCATCCCAATCCTGAGACACTTCCGATTGCAGAGATGTGATATCTCAATGTTTATACCAAACCTGAGACTCTTCCTATAACATGAGATGTGATATCCAACTACTTCCCGTTCCAAACCTGAGACCCTTCCTATAGCATGAGATGTGATATCCAGCTCCTTCCCATTCCAATCCTGAGACCCTTCCGATAGCATGAGATGTGTTATCTCAATGCTTCTAATACCAAACCTGAGATCCTTCTAATAAATAGTGATGTGATATCCAAATCCTTCCCCTTCCAAACCTGAGCCCCTCCCTTTAGCATGAGATGTGATATTCAACTCCTTCCCATTCCAATCCTGAGACCCTTATGATAGCATGAGAGGTGATATCTCAATGCCTCTAATACCAAACCTGAGATACTTCCGATAGCATGAGATGTGATATCTCAATGCTTCTAATACCAAACCTGAGATCCTTCCTATAACATGAGATGTGCTATCCAAATCCTTCCCCTTCCAAACCTGAGACCCTCCCTTTAGCATGAGATGTGATATCCAACTCCTTCCCATTCCAATCCTGAGACCCTTCTGATAGCATGAGATGTGATATCTCAATGCCTCTAATACCAAACCTGAGATCCTACCTCTAACATGAAATGTGATATCCAACTCCTTTCCTTTCCAAACCTGAGACCCTGCCTATAGCATGAGATGTGATATCCAAGTCCTTCCCATTCCAATCCTGAGACCCTTCCTATAGCATGAGATGTGATATCTCAATGCTTATACCAAACCTGAGACCCTTCCTATGGCATGAGATGTCATATACAACTCCTTCCCATTCCAATCCTGAGACCCTTTCTATAGCATGAGATGTGATATCTCAATGCTTATACCAAACCTGAGACCCTTCCTATAGCATGAGATGTGATATCCAACTTCTTCCCATTCCAATCCTGAGACCCTTCCTATAACATGAGATGTGATGTCTCAATGCTTCTAATACCAAACCTGAGATCTTTCCTATAACATGAGATGTGATATCCAACTCCTTCCCATTCCAATTCTGAGACCCTTCCTATAGCACGAGATGTGATATCTCAATGCCTCTTTACCAAACCTGATATCCTACCTCTAACATGAAATGTGATATCCAACTCCTTCCCCTTCCAAACCTGAGAGCCTTCCTATAGCATGAGATGTGATATCCAAGTCCTTCCCATTCCAATCCTGAGACCCTTCCTATAACATCAGATGTGATATCCAACTCCTTCCCATTCCAACCTGAGACCCTTCCTATAGCATGAGATTGGATATCCAACTCCTTCCAAATCCAATCCTGATACCCTTTCGATAGCATGAGATGTGATATCCCAATGCTTCTACAAAACCTGAGACCCATACATGGCATGAGATGTGATATCAAACTCCTTCCCATTCCAATCCTGAGACCCTTCCGATAGCAGAGATGTGATATCTCAATGCTTATACCAAACCTGAGACCCTTCCTATGGCATGAGATGTCATATACAACTCCTTCCCAGTCCAATCCTGAGACCCTTCCTATAGCATGAGATGTGATATCTCAATGCTTATACCAAACCTGAGACCCTTCCTATAGCATGAGATGTGATATCCAACTCCTTCCCATTCCAATCCTGAGACCCTTCCTATAGCATGAGATGTGATATCTCAATGCTTATACCAAACCTGAATCCCTTCCTATAGCATGAGATGTGATATCCAACTCCTTCCCATTCCAATCCTGAGACCCTTCCTATAGCATTAGATGTGATATCTCAATGCCTCTAATACCAAACCTGAGATCCTTCCTCTAACATGAAATGTGATATCCAACTCGTTCCCTCTCCAAACCTGAGAGCCTACCTATAGCATGAGATGTGATATCCAAGTCCTTCCCATTCCAATCCTTAGACCCTTCCTACAGCATGCAATATGATATCTCAATGATTCTAATAACAAACCTGAGACCCGTCCTATAACATGAGATGGGATATCCAACTCCTTCCCATTCCAATCCTGAGACACTTCCGATAGCAGAGATGTGATATCTCAATGCTTATACCAAACCTGAGACCCTTCCTATAGCATATGTGATATCCAACTCCTTCCCATTCCAAACATGAGACCCTTCCTATAGCAAGAATGTAATATCCAACTCCTTCCCATTCCAATCCTGAGACCCTTCCTACAGCATGCGATGTGATATCTCAATGCTTCTAATACCAAACCTGAGACACGTCCTATAACATGAGATGGGATATCCAACTCCTTCCAGTTCCAAACCTGAGACCCTTCCTATAGCATGAGATGTGATATCAAACTCCTTCCCATTCCAATCCTGAGACCCTTCCGATAGCATGAGATGTGTTATCTCAATGCCTCTTTACCAAACCTGAGATCCTACCTCTAACATGAAATGTGATATCCAACTCCTTCCCCTTCCAAACCTGAGAGCCTTCCTATAGCATGAGATGTGATATCCAAGTCCCTCCCATTCCAATCCTGAGACCCTTCCTATAACATGAGATGTGATGTCTCAATGCTTCTAATACCAAACCTGAGATCTTTCCTATAACATGAGATGTGATATCCAACTCCTTCCCATTCCAATCCTGAGACCCTTCCTATAGCATGAGATGTCACATCTCAATGCCTCTTTACCAAACCTGAGATCCTACCTCTAACATGAAATGTGATATCCAACTCCTTCCCCTTCCAAACCTGAGAGCCTTCCTATAGCATGAGATGTGATATCCAAATCCTTCCCATTCCAATCCTGAGACCCTTCCTATAACATCAGATGTGATATCCAACTCCTTCCCATTCCAACCTGAGACCCTTCCTATAGCATGAGATGGGATATTCAACTCCTTCCAAATCCAATCCTGATACCCTTCCGATAGCATGAGATGTGATATCTCAATGCTTCTAATACCAAACCTGTGACTCTTCCTATAACATGAGATGGGATATCCAACTCCTTCCCATTCCAATCCTGAGACCCTTCCGATAGCAGAGATGTGATATCTCAATGCTTATACCAAACCTGAGACCCTTCCTATGGCATGAGATGGCACATACAACTCCTTCCCATTCCAATCCTGAGACCCTTCCTATAGTATGAGATGTGATATCTCCATGCTTATACCAAACCTGAGACCCTTCCTATAGCATGAGATGTGATATCCAACTCCTTCCCATTCCAATCCTGAGACCCTTCCCATAGCATGAGATGTGATGTCTCAATGCTTCTAATACCAAACCTGAGATCCTTCCTATAACATCAAATGTGATATCCAACTCCTTCCCATTCCAATCCTGAGACCCTTCCTATAGCATGTGATGTGATATCTCAATGCTTATACCAAACCTGAGACCCTTCCTATAGCATGATATGTGATATCCAACTCCTTCCCATTCCAATCCTGAGACCCTTCCTATAGCATGAGATGTGATATCTCAATGCCTCTAATACCAAACCTGAGATCCTTCCTCTAACATGAAATGTGATATCCAACTCCTTCCCTTTCCAAACCTGAGAGCCTACCTATAGCATGAGATGTGATATCCAAGTCCTTCCCATTCCAATCCTTAGACCCTTCCTACAGCATGCAATATGATATCTCAATGATTCTAATAACAAACCTGAGACCCGTCCTATAACATGAGATGGGATATCCAACTCCTTCCCATTCCAATCCTGAGACCCTTCCTATAGCATGAGATGTGATATCTCAATGCCTCTAATACCAAACCTGAGATCCTACCTCTAACATGAAATGTGATATCCAACTCCTTTCCTTTCCAAACCTGAGACCCTCCCTTTAGCATGAGATGTGATATCCAACTCCTTCCCATTCCAATCCTGAGACCCTTCTGATAGCATGAGATGTGATATCTCAATGCCTCTAATACCAAACCTGAGATCCTACCTCTAACATGAAATGTGATATCCAACTCCTTTCCTTTCCAAACCTGAGACCCTGCCTATAGCATGAGATGTGATATCCAAGTCCTTCCCATTCCAATCCTGAGACCCTTCCTATAGCATGAGATGTGATATCTCAATGCTTATACCAAACCTGAGACCCTTCCTATGGCATGAGATGTCATATACAACTCCTTCCCATTCCAATCCTGAGACCCTTCCTATAGCATGAGATGTGATATCTCAATGCTTATACCAAACCTGAGACCCTTCCTATAGCATGAGATGTGATATCCAACTTCTTCCCATTCCAATCCTGAGACCCTTCCTATAACATGAGATGTGATGTCTCAATGCTTCTAATACCAAACCTGAGATCTTTCCTATAACATGAGATGTGATATCCAACTCCTTCCCATTCCAATTCTGAGACCCTTCCTATAGCACGAGATGTGATATCTCAATGCCTCTTTACCAAACCTGATATCCTACCTCTAACATGAAATGTGATATCCAACTCCTTCCCCTTCCAAACCTGAGAGCCTTCCTATAGCATGAGATGTGATATCCAAGTCCTTCCCATTCCAATCCTGAGACCCTTCCTATAACATCAGATGTGATATCCAACTCCTTCCCATTCCAACCTGAGACCCTTCCTATAGCATGAGATGGGATATCCAACTCCTTCCAAATCCAATCCTGATACCCTTTCGATAGCATGAGATGTGATATCCCAATGCTTCTACAAAACCTGAGACCCATACATGGCATGAGATGTGATATCAAACTCCTTCCCATTCCAATCCTGAGACCCTTCCGATAGCAGAGATGTGATATCTCAATGCTTATACCAAACCTGAGACCCTTCCTATGGCATGAGATGTCATATACAACTCCTTCCCATTCCAATCCTGAGACCCTTCCTATAGCATGAGATGTGATATCTCAATGCTTATACCAAACCTGAGACCCTTCCTATAGCATGAGATGTGATATCCAACTCCTTCCCATTCCAATCCTGAGACCCTTCCTATAGCATGAGATGTGATATCTCAATGCTTATACCAAACCTGAATCCCTTCCTATAGCATGAGATGTGATATCCAACTCCTTCCCATTCCAATCCTGAGACCCTTCCTATAGCATTAGATGTGATATCTCAATGCCTCTAATACCAAACCTGAGATCCTTCCTCTAACATGAAATGTGATATCCAACTCCTTCCCTTTCCAAACCTGAGAGCCTACCTATAGCATGAGATGTGATATCCAAGTCCTTCCCATTCCAATCCTTAGACCCTTCCTACAGCATGCAATATGATATCTCAATGATTCTAATAACAAACCTGAGACCCGTCCTATAACATGAGATGGGATATCCAACTCCTTCCCATTCCAATCCTGAGACACTTCCGATAGCAGAGATGTGATATCTCAATGCTTATACCAAACCTGAGACCCTTCCTATAGCATATGTGATATCCAACTCCTTCCCATTCCAAACATGAGACCCTTCCTATAGCAAGAATGTAATATCCAACTCCTTCCCATTCCAATCCTGAGACCCTTCCTACAGCATGCGATGTGATATCTCAATGCTTCTAATACCAAACCTGAGACCCGTCCTATAACATGAGATGGGATATCCAACTCCTTCCAGTTCCAAACCTGAGACCCTTCCTATAGCATGAGATGTGATATCAAACTCCTTCCCATTCCAATCCTGAGACCCTTCCGATAGCATGAGATGTGTTATCTCAATGCCTCTTTACCAAACCTGAGATCCTACCTCTAACATGAAATGTGATATCCAACTCCTTCCCCTTCCAAACCTGAGAGCCTTCCTATAGCATGAGATGTGATATCCAAGTCCCTCCCATTCCAATCCTGAGACCCTTCCTATAACATGAGATGTGATGTCTCAATGCTTCTAATACCAAACCTGAGATCTTTCCTATAACATGAGATGTGATATCCAACTCCTTCCCATTCCAATCCTGAGACCCTTCCTATAGCATGAGATGTCACATCTCAATGCCTCTTTACCAAACCTGAGATCCTACCTCTAACATGAAATGTGATATCCAACTCCTTCCCCTTCCAAACCTGAGAGCCTTCCTATAGCATGAGATGTGATATCCAAATCCTTCCCATTCCAATCCTGAGACCCTTCCTATAACATCAGATGTGATATCCAACTCCTTCCCATTCCAACCTGAGACCCTTCCTATAGCATGAGATGGGATATTCAACTCCTTCCAAATCCAATCCTGATACCCTTCCGATAGCATGAGATGTGATATCTCAATGCTTCTAATACCAAACCTGTGACTCTTCCTATAACATGAGATGGGATATCCAACTCCTTCCCATTCCAATCCTGAGACCCTTCCGATAGCAGAGATGTGATATCTCAATGCTTATACCAAACCTGAGACCCTTCCTATGGCATGAGATGTCACATACAACTCCTTCCCATTCCAATCCTGAGACCCTTCCTATAGTATGAGATGTGATATCTCAATGCTTATACCAAACCTGAGACCCTTCCTATAGCATGAGATGTGATATCCAACTCCTTCCCATTCCAATCCTGAGACCCTTCCCATAGCATGAGATGTGATGTCTCAATGCTTCTAATACCAAACCTGAGATCCTTCCTATAACATCAAATGTGATATCCAACTCCTTCCCATTCCAATCCTGAGACCCTTCCTATAGCATGAGATGTGATATCTCAATGCTTATACCAAACCTGAGACCCTTCCTATAGCATGAGATGTGATATCCAACTCCTTCCCATTCCAATCCTGAGACCCTTCCTATAGCATGAGATGTGATATCTCAATGCCTCTAATACCAAACCTGAGATCCTTCCTCTAACATGAAATGTGATATCCAACTCCTTCCCTTTCCAAACCTGAGAGCCTACCTATAGCATGAGATGTGATATCCAAGTCCTTCCCATTCCAATCCTTAGACCCTTCCTACAGCATGCAATATGATATCTCAATGATTCTAATAACAAACCTGAGACCCGTCCTATAACATGAGATGGGATATCCAACTCCTTTCAATACCAAACCTGAGACCCTTCCTATGGCATGAGATGTCATATACAACTCCTTCCCATTCCAATCCTGAGACCCTTCCTATAGCATGAGATGTGATATCTCAATGCTTATACCAAACCTGAGACCCTTCCTATAGCATGAGATGTGATATCCAACTTCTTCCCATTCCATTCCTGAGACCCTTCCTATAACATGAGATGTGATGTCTCAATTCTTCTAATACCAAACCTGATATCTTTCCTATAACATGAGATGTGATATCCAACTCCTTCCCATTCCAATCCTGAGACCCTTCCTATAGCATGAGATGTGATATCTCAATGCTTATACCAAACCTGAGACCCTTCCTATAGCTTGAGATGTGATATCCAACTCCTTCCCATTCCAATCCTGAGAACCTTCCTATAGCATGAGATGTGATATCTCAATGCCTCTAATACCAAACCTGAGATCCTTCCTCTAACATGAAATGTGATATCCAACTCCTTCCCCTTCCAAACCTGAGCCTTCCTATAGCATGAGATATGATTTCCAAGTCCTTCCCATTCCAATCCTGAGACCCTTCCTATAGCATGAGAAGTGATATCTCCATCCGTATACCAAACCTGAGACCCTTCCTATAGCATGAGATGTGATATCCAAATCCTTCCCATTCAAATCCTGAGACCCTTCCTATAGCATGAGATGTGATATCTCAATGCTTATACCAAACCAGAGACCCGTCCTATAACATGAGATGGGATATCCAACTCCTTCCCATTCCAACCTGAGACCCTTCCTATAGCATGAGATGGGATATCCAACTCCTTCCAAATCCAATCCTGATACCTTTCCGATAGCATGAGATGTGATATCCCCATGCTTCTACCAAACCTGAGACCCATACTATGGCATGAGATGTGATATCAAACTCCTTCCCATTCCAATCCTGAGACCCTTCCTATAGCTTGAGATGTGATATCCAACTCCTTCCCATTCCAATTCTGAGACCCTTCCTATACCATGAGACTTGATATCTCAATGCTTCTAATACCAAACCTGAGACCCGTCCTATAACATGAGATGTGATATCCAAATCCTTCCCCTTCCAAACCTTAGACCCTTCCTTTATCATGAGATGTGATTTCCAACTCCTTCCCATTCCAATCCTGACACCCTTCCGATATCATGAGATTTGTTATCTCAATGCTTCTAATATCAAACTTGAAACCCTCCCTATAGCATGAGATCTGACATCCAAGTCCTTCCCATTCCAATCCTGAGACCCTTCCTATAGCATGAGATGTGATATCTCAATGCTTCTAATACCAAACCTGAGACCCTTCCTATAACATGAGATGGGATATCCAACTCCTTCCCATTCCAATCCTGAGACCCTTGCTATAGCCTGAGATGTCATATACAACTCCTTCCCATTCCAATCCTGAGACCCTTCCTATAGCATGAGATGTGATATCTCAATGCTTATACCAAACCTGAGACCCTTCCTATAGCATGAGATGTGATATCCAACTCCTTCCCATTCCAATCCTGAGACCCTTCCCATAGCATGAGATGTGATGTCTCAATGCTTCTAATACCAAACCTGAGATCCTTCCTATAACATGAGATGTGATATCCAACTCCTTCCCATTCCAATCCTGAGACCCTTCCTATAGCATGAGAAGTGATATCTCCATGCTTATACCAAACCTGAGACCCTTCCTATAGCATGAGATGTAATATCCAACTCCTTCCCATTCCAATCCTGAGACCCTTCCTATAGCATGAGAAGTGATATCTCCATGCGTATACCAAACCTGAGACCCTTCCTATAGCATGAGATGTGATATCCAAATCCTTCCCATTCCAATCCTGAGACCCTTCCTATAGCATGAGATGTGATATCTCAATGCTTATACCAAACCAGAGACCCGTCCTATAACATGAGATGGGATATCCAACTCCTTCCCATTCCAATCCTGAGCCACTTCCGATAGCAGAGATGTGATATCTCAATGCTTATACCAAACCTGAGACCCTTCCTATAACATGAGATGTGATATCCAACTCATTCCCGTTCCAAACCTGAGACACTTCCTATAGCATATGTGATTTGTTTGTTTGTTTGTTTATTATTTATAGCGCGCTCCAAACCCGAGGGTAACCGGGCGCGTTGTTCAAGGATACTTTAAACTTTACAGGTTACGCATGCTTACAGATGGCAGTTATACATAGTAGAAATTACATAATGCAGGACAATAGGGAGAATATACATTGTGCATAATATAGACATATAGCATAGTATATACAGGAAATATGCAGTAGGAAGATAGAGAGTATTTAATTATGTACATAGTACGACTGTAGGACTGTAGTTATATTGTTGTAGGGCGGGACTATCAGTCATTTTCTTTGATCCAGTTGATGCAGTTAGATCTGAAGAGGGCGTAGGATTGGGTAGATCTCAGGCCGGGAGGGAGGGAGTTCCAAAGCTGGGCAGCTTTGACCGGGAAGCTGTTTCCTCCGGCCGTACTTAGTTTAAATGGGGGGATCACTAACTGGTTGGAGTATGCTTCTCTGGTGGGTCTGGTGGAGATTTTTCTGTTGAATCTAGCGGCTAGGTATTTGGGTGCTAGATGGTTGATACTTTTGAAAGTTAGAGAAGCTGTCTTGAGTTTGATTTTGTCCACTGTGGAGAGCCAGTTGGATTGTCTTCTAGCTTCTGAAATATGCTCCCTTCTTGGAATTCCTAAGGCAGCTCTAAGAGCATTGTTCTGAAGTGTTTGAATTTTTTGCAACGTATGTTTATTGGCCCCTAAGTATAGTGCGTTGCAATAGTCCAATTTCGACAGCACTAATGCTCGAGCAAGGGTTAGGCAGTTGGCAGTGGATAGGTATGGTTTTGCGGCTCTAATCAGCTTGCAGGTATATGCGGTACTGGATGCCATTGCGCTCACCTGTTTGGTTAGGGAGAGGTGGGAATCAAGGTAAAACCCTAATGTTTTTACTTCTTTTGCAACCTTGATAATATTGCCGTCTATGACGAAGGAGGAGTATTCTTCTTTTAATCTATTGATGTTTTGTTTGTTCCCCAGTATGATAAGTTCAGTTTTGTCATCATTCAGGCATAGCCCGTGGGTGGCCATCCATGCCTGAATGATGAGATAAGTCTTGTTCACCAAGGCCAAATCTTGTTCATAATCCCCTGAAAGTGGTATGAGAATCTGAGTGTCATCCGCATAGTTAGTGTAGGTAACACCCAGATCATCTAGATCATCGAACAAGGGCTTCGTGAAGACGTTGTACATAGTGGGGGAGACACAAGAACCTTGTGGGACTCCACATGTGATGGATACAGGGTCAGCAGCAGCAGAAGTAGAGAAGACTCTCATAGTTCTACCGGTTAGGAATGATTTAATCCATGCGATGGCATGTGTGGAGAAATGGGCAGCTGTTTCAAGGTGGGTGCAGAGCACATCATGATCCACCAGGTCGAAGGCTGCAGAGAGGTCCAGTAAGAGGAGTAGGGCCATCTTTCCAGAGTCTCTCAGCTCATCAACCTGAGTTTTAAGATCGATGAGCGCGGTTTCAGTTCCGTGCTGGGGTCTGAAGCCTGATTGTCTTGTGCCTAAGAGGTGGTGCAACTCCAAATGTTTTTGGATCTGTAGGTAGGCTACCCTGTCTAGGATTTTTAATAGGAAGGGTACCGTTGTGATAGGCCTGTAGTTAGTCGGGATGGATGGGTCCAGTGTTTGTTTTTTTAGGAGGGGGAGGACCCAGGATTGCTTGAGGTTATCTGGTATGGTGCCTGAAGCAAAGGAGGCATTAATAAGCTTAGAAATGATATCCAACTCCTTCCCATTCCAAACATGAGACCCTTCCTATAGCAAGAATGTAATATCCAACTCCTACCCATTCCAATCCTGAGACCATTCCTATAGCATGAGATGTGATATATCAATGCTTCTAATACCAAACCTGAGATCCTTCCTATGACATGAAATGTGATATCCAAATCCTTCCCATTCCAAACCTGAGACCCTTCCTACAGCATGCGATGTGATATCTCAATGCTTCTAATATCAAACCTGAGACCCGTCCTATAACATGAGATGGGATATCCAACTCCTTTCCGTTCCAAACCTGAGACCCTTCCTATAGCATGAGATGTGATATCCAATTCCTTCCCATCCCAAACCTGAGACACCTCCGATAGCAGAGATGTGATATCTCAATGCTTATACCAAACCTGAGACTCTTCCTATAACATGAGATGTGATATCCAACTCCTTCCCGTTCCAAACCTGAGACCCTTCCTATAGCATGAGATGTGATATCCAACTCCTTCCCATTCCAATCCTGAGACCCTTCCGATAGCATGCGATGTGATATCTCAATGCTTCTAATACCAAACCTGTGATCCTTCCTATAATAAGAGATGTGATATCCAAATCCTTCCCCTTCCAAACCTGAGACCCTCCCTTTAGCATGAGATGTGATATCTCAATGCCTCTAATACCAAACCTGAGATCCTTCCAATAGCATGAGATGTCATATCTCAATGCTTCTGATACCAAACCTGAGATCCTTCCTATAACATGAGATGTGATATCCAAATCCTTCCCCTTCCAAACCTGAGACCCTCCCTTTAGCATGAGATGTGATATCCAACTCCTTCCCATTCCAATCCTGAGACCCTTCTGATAGCATGAGATGTGATATCTCAATGCCTCTAATACCAAACCTGATTCCTACCTCTAACATGAAATGTGATATCCAACCCCTTCCCTTTCCAAACGTGAGACCCTCCCTACAGCATGAGATGTGATATCCAAGTCCTTCCCATTCCAATCCTGAGACCCTTCCTATAGCATGAGATGTGATATCTCAATGCTTCTAATACCAAACCTGAGACCCTTCCTATAACATAAGATGGGATATCCAACTCCTTCCCATTCCAATCCTGAGACCCTTCCGATAGCAGAGATGTGATATCTCAATGCTTATACCAAACCTGAGACCCTTCCTGTGGCATGAGATGTCATATACAACTCCTTCCCATTCCAATCCTGAGACCCTTCCTATAGCATGAGATGTGATATCCAACTTCTTCCCATTCCAATCCTGAGACCCTTCCTATAGCATGAGATTTGATATCTCAATGCTTCTAACACCAAACCTGAGATCCTTCCGATAGCATGAGATGTGATATCTCAATGCTTCTAATACCAAACCTGAGATCATTCCTATAACACGAGATGTTATATCCAAATCCTTCCCTTCCAAACCTGAGACCCTCCCTTTAGCATGAGATGTGATATCCAACTCCTTCCCATTCCAATCCTGAGACCCTTCCTATAGCATGAGATGTGATTTCTCAATGCTTCTAATACCATACCTGAGATCCTTCCTATAACATGAGATGTGATATCCAACTCCTTCCCATTCCAATCCTGAGACACTTCCTATAGCATGAGAAGTGATATCTCAATGCTTATACCAAACCTGAGACCCTTCCTACGGCATGCGATGTCATACGCAACTCCTTCCCATTCCAATCCTGAGACCCTTCCTATAGCATGAGATGTGATATCTCAATGCTTATACCAAACCTGAGACCTTTCCTATAGCATGAGATATGATATCCAACTACTTCCCATTCCAATCCTGAGACCCTTCCTATAGCATGAGATGTGATTTCCAACTCCTTCCCTTTCCAAACCTGAGAGCCTATCTATAGCATGAGATGTGATATCCAATTCCTTCCCATTCCAATCCTGAGACCCTTCCTATAGCATGAGATGTGATATCTCAATGCTTCTAATACCAAACCTGAGACCCTTCCTAAAGCATGAGATGTGATATCCAACTACTTCCCATTCCAATCCTGAGAAATTTCCTATAGCATGAGATGTGATATCCAACTCCTTCCCTTTCCAAACCTGAGAGCATATCTATAGCATGAGATGGGATATCCGACTCCTTCCCATTCCAATCCTGAGACACTTCCGATAGCAGAGATGTGATATCTCAATGCTTATACCAAACCTGAGACCCTTCCTATAACATGAGATGTGATATCCAACTCCTTCCCGTTCCAGACCTGAGACCCTTCCTTTAGCATGAGATGTGATATCCAGCTCCTTCCCATTCCAATCCTGAGACACTTCCGATAGCATAAGATGTGATATCTCAATGCTTCTAATATCAAAACTGAGACCCTCCCTATAGCATGATATGTGATATCTAAGTCCTTCCCATTCCAATCCTAAGACCCTTCCTATAGCAGGAGATGTGATATCTCAATGCTTCTACCAAACCTGAGACCCTTCCTTTAGCATGAGATGTGATATCCAACTCCTTCCCATTCCAGTCCTGAGACCCTTCCTATAGCATGAGATATGATATCTCAATACTTCTAATACCAAACCTGAGATCCTTCCTATAACATGAGATGTGATATCCAACTCCTTCCTTTTCCAATCCTGAGACCCTTCCTATAGCATGAGAAGTGATATCTCCATGCGTATACCAAACCTGAGACCCTTCCTATAGCATGAGATGTGATATCCAAATCCTTCCCATTCCATTCCTGAGACCCTTCCTATAGCATGAGATGTGATATCTCAATGTTTATACCAAACCAGAGACCCGTCCTATAACATGAGATGGGATATCCAACTCCTTCCCATTCCAATCCTGAGCCACTTCCGATAGCAGAGATGTGATATCTCAATGCTTATACCAAACCTGAGACCCTTCCAATAACATGAGATGTGATATCCAACTCATTCCCATTCCAAACCTGAGACACTTCCTATAGCATATGTGATATCCAACTCCTTCCCATTCCAAACATGAGACCCTTCCGATAGCATGAGATGTGATATCCAACTCCTTCCAATTCCAATACTGAGACCCTTCCAATAGCATATGTGATATCTCAATGCTTCTAATATCAAACCTGAGAACCTCCCTATAGCATGAGATGTGATATCCAACTCCTTCCCATCGAATCCTGAGACACTTCCGATTGCAGAGATGTGATATCTCAATGTTTATACCAAACCTGAGACTCTTCCTATAACATGAGATGTGATATCCAACTACTTCCCGTTCCAAACCTGAGACCCTTCCTATAGCATGAGATGTGATATCCAGCTCCTTCCCATTCCAATCCTGAGACCCTTCCGATAGCATGAGATGTGTTATCTCAATGCTTCTAATACCAAACCTGAGATCCTTCTTATAACATGTGATGTGATATCCAAATCCTTCCCCTTCCAAACCTGAGACCCTCCCTTTAGCATGAGATGTGATATCCAACTCCTTCCCATTCCAATCCTGAGACCCTTATGATAGCATGAGAGGTGATATCTCAATGCCTCTAATACCAAACCTGAGATACTTCCAATAGCATGAGATGTGATATCTCAATGCTTCTAATACCAAACCTGAGATCCTTCCTATAACATGAGATGTGATATCCAAATCCTTCCCCTTCCAAACCTGAGACCCTCCCTTTAGCATGAGATGTGATATCCAACTCCTTCCCATTCCAATCCTGAGACCCTTCTGATAGCATGAGATGTGATATCTCAATGCCTCTAATACCAAACCTGAGATCCTACCTCTAACATGAAATGTGATATCCAACTCCTTTCCTTTCCAAACCTGAGACCCTGCCTATAGCATGAGATGTGATATCCAAGTCCTTCCCATTCCAATCCTGAGACCCTTCCTATAGCATGAGATGTGATATCTCAATGCTTATACCAAACCTGAGACCCTTCCTATGGCATGAGATGTCATATACAACTCCTTCCCATTCCAATCCTGAGACCCTTCCTATAGCAAGAGATGTGATATCTCAATGCTTATACCAAACCTGAGACCCTTCCTATAGCATGAGATGTGATATCCAACTTCTTCCCATTCCAATCCTGAGACCCTTCCTATAACATGAGATGTGATGTCTCAATGCTTCTAATACCAAACCTGAGATCTTTCCTATAACATGAGATGTGATATCCAACTCCTTCCCATTCCAATTCTGAGACCCTTCCTATAGCACGAGATGTGATATCTCAATGCCTCTTTACCAAACCTGATATCCTACCTCTAACATGAAATGTGATATCCAACTCTTTCCCCTTCCAAACCTGAGAGCCTTCCTATAGCATGAGATGTGATATCCAAGTCCTTCCCATTCCAATCCTGAGACCCTTCCTATAACATCAGATGTGATATCCAACTCCTTCCCATTCCAACCTGAGACCCTTCCTATAGCATGAGATGGGATATCCAACTCCTTCCAAATCCAATCCTGATACCCTTTCGATAGCATGAGATGTGATATCCCAATGCTTCTACAAAACCTGAGACCCATACATGGCATGAGATGTGATATCAAACTCCTTCCCATTCCAATCCTGAGACCCTTCCGATAGCAGAGATGTGATATCTCAATGCTTATACCAAACCTGAGACCCTTCCTATGGCATGAGATGTCATATACAACTCCTTCCCATTCCAATCCTGAGACCCTTCCTATAGCATGAGATGTGATATCTCAATGCTTATACCAAACCTGAGACCCTTCCTATAGGATGAGATGTGATATCCAACTCCTTCCCATTCCAATCCTGAGACCCTTCCTATAGCATGAGATGTGATATCTCAATGCTTATACCAAACCTGAATCCCTTCCTATAGCATGAGATGTGATATCCAACTCCTTCCCATTCCAATCCTGAGACCCTTCCTATAGCATTAGATGTGATATCTCAATGCCTCTAATACCAAACCTGAGATCCTTCCTCTAACATGAAATGTGATATCCAACTCCTTCCCTTTCCAAACCTGAGAGCCTACCTATAGCATGAGATGTGATATCCAAGTCCTTCCCATTCCAATCCTTAGACCCTTCCTACAGCATGCAATATGATATCTCAATGATTCTAATAACAAACCTGAGACCCGTCCTATAACATGAGATGGGATATCCAACTCCTTCCCATTCCAATCCTGAGACACTTCCGATAGCAGAGATGTGATATCTCAATGCTTATACCAAACCTGAGACCCTTCCTATAGCATATGTGATATCCAACTCCTTCCCATTCCAAACATGAGACCCTTCCTATAGCAAGAATGTAATATCCAACTCCTTCCCATTCCAATCCTGAGACCCTTCCTACAGCATGCGATGTGATATCTCAATGCTTCTAATACCAAACCTGAGACCCGTCCTATAACATGAGATGGGATATCCAACTCCTTCCAGTTCCAAACCTGAGACCCTTCCTATAGCATGAGATGTGATATCAAACTCCTTCCCATTCCAATCCTGAGACCCTTCCGATAGCATGAGATGTGTTATCTCAATGCCTCTTTACCAAACCTGAGATCCTACCTCTAACATGAAATGTGATATCCAACTCCTTCCCCTTCCAAACCTGAGAGCCTTCCTATAGCATGAGATGTGATATCCAAGTCCCTCCCATTCCAATCCTGAGACCCTTCCTATAACATGAGATGTGAGGTCTCAATGCTTCTAATACCAAACCTGAGATCTTTCCTATAACATGAGATGTGATATCCAACTCCTTCCCATTCCAATCCTGAGACCCTTCCTATAGCATGAGATGTCACATCTCAATGCCTCTTTACCAAACCTGAGATCCTACCTCTAACATGAAATGTGATATCCAACTCCTTCCCCTTCCAAACCTGAGAGCCTTCCTATAGCATGAGATGTGATATCCAAATCCTTCCCATTCCAATCCTGAGACCCTTCCTATAACATCAGATGTGATATCCAACTCCTTCCCATTCCAACCTGAGACCCTTCCTATAGCATGAGATGGGATATTCAACTCCTTCCAAATCCAATCCTGATACCCTTCCGATAGCATGAGATGTGATATCTCAATGCTTCTAATACCAAACCTGTGACTCTTCCTATAACATGAGATGGGATATCCAACTCCTTCCCATTCCAATCCTGAGACCCTTCCGATAGCAGAGATGTGATATCTCAATGCTTATACCAAACCTGAGACCCTTCCTATGGCATGAGATGTCACATACAACTCCTTCCCATTCCAATCCTGAGACCCTTCCTATAGTATGAGATGTGATATCTCAATGCTTATACCAAACCTGAGACCCTTCCTATGGCATGAGATGTCACATACAACTCCTTCCCATTCCAATCCTGAGACCCTTCCTATAGTATGAGATGTGATATCTCAATGCTTATACCAAACCTGAGACCCTTCCTATAGCATGAGATGTGATATCCAACTCCTTCCCATTCCAATCCTGAGACCCTTCCCATAGCATGAGATGTGATGTCTCAATGCTTCTAATACCAAACCTGAGATCCTTCCTATAACATCAAATGTGATATCCAACTCCTTCCCATTCCAATCCTGAGACCCTTCCTATAGCATGAGATGTGATATCTCAATGCTTATACCAAACCTGAGACCCTTCCTATAGCATGAGATATGATATCCAACTCCTTCCCATTCCAATCCTGAGACCCTTCCTATAGCATGAGATGTGATATCTCAATGCCTCTAATACCAAACCTGAGATCCTTCCTCTAACATGAAATGTGATATCCAACTCCTTCCCTTTCCAAACCTGAGAGCCTACCTATAGCATGAGATGTGATATCCAGGTCCTTCCCATTCCAATCCTTAGACCCTTCCTACAGCATGCAATATGATATCTCAATGATTCTAATCACAAACCTGAGACCCGTCCTATAACATGAGATGGGATATCCAACTCCTTCCCATTCCAATCCTGAGACCCTTCCTATAGCATGAGATGTGATATCTCAATGCCTCTAATACCAAACCTGAGATCCTACCTCTAACATGAAATGTGATATCCAACTCCTTTCCTTTCCAAACCTGAGACCCTCCCTTTAACATGAGATGTGATATCCAACTCCTTCCCATTCCAATCCTGAGACCCTTCTGATAGCATGAGATGTGATATCTCAATGCCTCTAATACCAAACCTGAGATCCTACCTCTAACATGAAATGTGATATCCAACTCCTTTCCTTTCCAAACCTGAGACCCTGCCTATAGCATGAGATGTGATATCCAAGTCCTTCCCATTCCAATCCTGAGACCCTTCCTATAGCATGAGATGTGATATCTCAATGATGCTTATACCAAACCTGAGACCCTTCCTATGGCATGAGATGTCATATACAACTCCTTCCCATTCCAATCCTGAGACCCTTCCTATAGCATGAGATGTGATATCTCAATGCTTATTCCAAACCTGAGACCCTTCCTATAGCATGAGATGTGATATCCAACTTCTTCCCATTCCAACCCTGAGACCCTTCCTATAACATGAGATGTGATGTCTCAATGCTTCTAATACCAAACCTGAGATCTTTCATATAACATGAGATGTGATATCCAACTCCTTCCCATTCCAATTCTGAGACCCTTCCTATAGCACGAGATGTGATATCTCAATGCCTCTTTACCAAACCTGATATCCTACCTCTAACATGAAATGTGATATCCAACTCCTTCCCCTTCCAAACCTGAGAGCCTTCCTATAGCATGAGATGTGATATCCAAGTCCTTCCCATTCCAATCCTGAGACCCTTCCTATAACATCAGATGTGATATCCAACTCCTTCCCATTCCAACCTGAGACCCTTCCTATAGCATGAGATGGGATATCCAACTCCTTCCAAATCCAATCCTGATACCCTTTCGATAGCATGAGATGTGATATCCCAATGCTTCTACAAAACCTGAGACCCATACATGGCATGAGATTTGATATCAAACTCCTTCCCATTCCAATCCTGAGACCCTTCCGATAGCAGAGATGTGATATCTCAATGCTTATACCAAACCTGAGACCCTTCCTATGGCATGAGATGTCATATACAACTCCTTCCCATTCCAATCCTGAGACCCTTCCTATAGCATGAGATGTGATATCTCAATGCTTATACCAAACCTGAGACCCTTCCTATAGCATGAGATGTGATATCCAACTCCTTCCCATTCCAATCCTGAGACCCTTCCTATAGCATGAGATGTGATATCTCAATGCTTATACCAAACCTGAATCCCTTCCTATAGCATGAGATGTGATATCCAACTCCTTCCCATTCCAATCCTGAGACCCTTCCTATAGCATTAGATGTGATATCTCAATGCCTCTAATACCAAACCTGAGATCCTTCCTCTAACATGAAATGTGATATCCAACTCCTTCCCATTCCAATCCTGAGACCCTTCCTATAGCATGAGATGTGATATCTCAATGCTTATACCAAACCTGAATCCCTTCCTATAGCATGAGATGTGATATCCAACTCCTTCCCATTCCAATCCTGAGACCCTTCCTATAGCATTAGATGTGATATCTCAATGCCTCTAATACCAAACCTGAGATCCTTCCTCTAACATGAAATGTGATATCCAACTCCTTCCCTTTCCAAACCTGAGAGCCTACCTATAGCATGAGATGTGATATCCAAGTCCTTCCCATTCCAATCCTTAGACCCTTCCTACAGCATGCAATATGATATCTCAATGATTCTAATAACAAACCTGAGACCCATCCTATAACATGAGATGGGATATCCAACTCCTTCCCATTCCAATCCTGAGACACTTCCGATAGCAGAGATGTGATATCTCAATGCTTATACCAAACCTGAGACCCTTCCTATAGCATATGTGATATCCAACTCCTTCCCATTCCAAACATGAGACCCTTCCTATAGCAAGAATGTAATATCCAACTCCTTCCCATTCCAATCCTGAGACCCTTCCTACAGCATGCGATGTGATATCTCAATGCTTCTAATACCAAACCTGAGACCCGTCCTATAACATGAGATGGGATATCCAACTCCTTCCAGTTCCAAACCTGAGACCCTTCCTATAGCATGAGATGTGATATCAAACTCCTTCCCATTCCAATCCTGAGACCCTTCCGATAGCATGAGATGTGTTATCTCAATGCCTCTTTACCAAACCTGAGATCCTACCTCTAACATGAAATGTGATATCCAACTCCTTCCCCTTCCAAACCTGAGAGCCTTCCTATAGCATGAGATGTGATATCCAAGTCCCTCCCATTCCAATCCTGAGACCCTTCCTATAACATGAGATGTGATGTCTCAATGCTTCTAATACCAAACCTGAGATCTTTCCTATAACATGAGATGTGATATCCAACTCCTTCCCATTCCAATCCTGAGACCCTTCCTATAGCATGAGATGTCACATCTCAATGCCTCTTTACCAAACCTGAGATCCTACCTCTAACATGAAATGTGATATCCAACTCCTTCCCCTTCCAAACCTGAGAGCCTTCCTATAGCATGAGATGTGATATCCAAATCCTTCCCATTCCAATCCTGAGACCCTTCCTATAACATCAGATGTGATATCCAACTCCTTCCCATTCCAACCTGAGACCCTTCCTATAGCATGAGATGGGATATTCAACTCCTTCCAAATCCAATCCTGATACCCTTCCTATAGCATGAGATGTGATATCTCAATGCTTCTAATACCAAACCTGTGACTCTTCCTATAACATGAGATGGGATATCCAACTCCTTCCCATTCCAATCCTGAGACCCTTCCGATAGCAGAGATGTGATATCTCAATGCTTATACCAAACCTGAGACCCTTCCTATGGCATGAGATGTCACATACAACTCCTTCCCATTCCAATCCTGAGACCCTTCCTATAGTATGAGATGTGATATCTCAATGCTTATACCAAACCTGAGACCCTTCCTATAGCATGAGATGTGATATCCAACTCCTTCCCATTCCAATCCTGAGACCCTTCCCATAGCATGAGATGTGATGTCTCAATGCTTCTAATACCAAACCTGAGATCCTTCCTATAACATCAAATGTGATATCCAACTCCTTCCCATTCCAATCCTGAGACCCTTCCTATAGCATGAGATGTGATATCTCAATGCTTATACCAAACCTGAGACCCTTCCTATAGCATGAGATGTGATATCCAACTCCTTCCCATTCCAATCCTGAGACCCTTCCTATAGCATGAGATGTGATATCTCAATGCCTCTAATACCAAACCTGAGATCCTTCCTCTAACATGAAATGTGATATCCAACTCCTTCCCTTTCCAAACCTGAGAGCCTACCTATAGCATGAGATGTGATATCCAAGTCCTTCCCATTCCAATCCTTAGACCCTTCCTACAGCATGCAATATGATATCTCAATGATTCTAATAACAAACCTGAGACCCGTCCTATAACATGAGATGGGATATCCAACTCCTTCCCATTCCAATCCTGAGACCCTTCCTATAGCATGAGATGTGATATCTCAATGCCTCTAATACCAAACCTGAGATCCTACCTCTAACATGAAATGTGATATCCAACTCCTTTCCTTTCCAAACCTGAGACCCTCCCTTTAACATGAGATGTGATATCCAACTCCTTCCCATTCCAATCCTGAGACCCTTCTGATAGCATGAGATGTGATATCTCAATGCCTCTAATACCAAACCTGAGATCCTACCTCTAACATGAAATGTGATATCCAACTCCTTTCCTTTCCAAACCTGAGACCCTGCCTATAGCATGAGATGTGATATCCAAGTCCTTCCCATTCCAATCCTGAGACCCTTCCTATAGCATGAGATGTGATATCTCAATGATGCTTATACCAAACCTGAGACCCTTCCTATGGCATGAGATGTCATATACAACTCCTTCCCATTCCAATCCTGAGACCCTTCCTATAGCATGAGATGTGATATCTCAATGCTTATACCAAACCTGAGACCCTTCCTATAGCATGAGATGTGATATCCAACTTCTTCCCATTCCAACCCTGAGACCCTTCCTATAACATGAGATGTGATGTCTCAATGCTTCTAATACCAAACCTGAGATCTTTCATATAACATGAGATGTGATATCCAACTCCTTCCCATTCCAATTCTGAGACCCTTCCTATAGCACGAGATGTGATATCTCAATGCCTCTTTACCAAACCTGATATCCTACCTCTAACATGAAATGTGATATCCAACTCCTTCCCCTTCCAAACCTGAGAGCCTTCCTATAGCATGAGATGTGATATCCAAGTCCTTCCCATTCCAATCCTGAGACCCTTCCTATAACATCAGATGTGATATCCAACTCCTTCCCATTCCAACCTGAGACCCTTCCTATAGCATGAGATGGGATATCCAACTCCTTCCAAATCCAATCCTGATACCCTTTCGATAGCATGAGATGTGATATCCCAATGCTTCTACAAAACCTGAGACCCATACATGGCATGAGATTTGATATCAAACTCCTTCCCATTCCAATCCTGAGACCCTTCCGATAGCAGAGATGTGATATCTCAATGCTTATACCAAACCTGAGACCCTTCCTATGGCATGAGATGTCATATACAACTCCTTCCCATTCCAATCCTGAGACCCTTCCTATAGCATGAGATGTGATATCTCAATGCTTATACCAAACCTGAGACCCTTCCTATAGCATGAGATGTGATATCCAACTCCTTCCCATTCCAATCCTGAGACCCTTCCTATAGCATGAGATGTGATATCTCAATGCTTATACCAAACCTGAATCCCTTCCTATAGCATGAGATGTGATATCCAACTCCTTCCCATTCCAATCCTGAGACCCTTCCTATAGCATTAGATGTGATATCTCAATGCCTCTAATACCAAACCTGAGATCCTTCCTCTAACATGAAATGTGATATCCAACTCCTTCCATTTCCAAACCTGAGAGCCTACCTATAGCATGAGATGTGATATCCAAGTCCTTCCCATTCCAATCCTAGACCCTTCCTACAGCATGCAATATGATATCTCAATGATTCTAATAACAAACCCGAGACCCGTCCTATAACATGAGATGGGATATCCAACTCCTTCCCATTCCAATCCTGAGACACTTCCGATAGCAGAGATGTGATATCTCAATGCTTATACCAAACCTGAGACCCTTCCTATAGCATATGTGATATCCAACTCCTTCCCATTCCAAACATGAGACCCTTCCTATAGCAAGAATGTAATATCCAACTCCTTCCCATTCCAATCCTGAGACCCTTCCTACAGCATGCGATGTGATATCTCAATGCTTCTAATACCAAACCTGAGACCCGTCCCATAACATGAGATGGGATATCCAACTCCTTCCAGTTCCAAACCTGAGACCCTTCCTATAGCATGAGATGTGATATCAAACTCCTTCCCATTCCAATCCTGAGACCCTTCCGATAGCATGAGATGTGTTATCTCAATGCCTCTTTACCAAACCTGAGATCCTACCTCTAACATGAAATGTGATATCCAACTCCTTCCCCTTCCAAACCTGAGAGCCTTCCTATAGCATGAGATGTGATATCCAAGTCCCTCCCATTTCAATCCTGAGACCCTTCCTATAACATGAGATGTGATGTATCAATGCTTCTAATACCAAACCTGAGATCTTTCCTATAACATGAGATGTGATATCCAACTCCTTCCCATTCCAATCCTGAGACCCTTCCTATACCATGAGATGTCACATCTCAATGCCTCTTTACCAAACCTGAGATCCTACCTCTAACATGAAATGTGATATCCAACTCCTTCCCCTTCCAAACCTGAGAGCCTTCCTATAGCATGAGATGTGATATCCAAATCCTTCCCATTCCAATCCTGAGACCCTTCCTATAACATCAGATGTGATATCCAACTCCTTCCCATTCCAACCTGATACCCTTCCTATAGCATGAGATGGGATATTCAACTCCTTCCAAATCCAATCCTGATACCCTTCCGATAGCATGAGATGTGATATCTCAATGCTTCTAATACCAAACCTGTGACTCTACCTATAACATGAGATGGGATATCCAACTCCTTCCCATTCCAATCCTGAGACCCTTCCGATAGCAGAGATGTGATATCTCAATGCTTATACCAAACCTGAGACCCTTCCTATGGCATGAGATGTCACATACAACTCCTTCCCATTCCAATCCTGAGACCCTTCCTATAGTATGAGATGTGATATCTCAATGCTTATACCAAACCTGAGACCCTTCCTATAGCATGAGATGTGATATCCAACTCCTTCCCATTCCAATCCTGAGACCCTTCCCATAGCATGAGATGTGATGTCTCAATGCTTCTAATACCAAACCTGAGATCCTTCCTATAACATCAAATGTGATATCCAACTCCTTACCATTCCAATCCTGAGACCCTTCCTATAGCATGAGATGTGATATCTCAATGTTTATACCAAACCTGAGACCCTTCCTATAGCATGAGATGTGATATCCAACTCCTTCCCATTCCAATCCTGAGACCCTTCCTATAGCATGAGATGTGATATCTCAATGCCTCTAATACCAAACCTGAGATCCTTCCTCTAACATGAAATGTGATATCCAACTCCTTCCCTTTCCAAACCTGAGAGCCTACCTATAGCATGAGATGTGATATCCAAGTCCTTCCCATTCCAATCCTTAGACCCTTCCTACATCATGCAATATGATATCTCAATGATTCTAATAACAAACCTGAGACCCGTCCTATAACATGAGATGGGATATCCAACTCCTTTCAATACCAAACCTGAGACCCTTCCTATGGCATGAGATGTCATATACAACTCCTTCCCATTCCAATCCTGAGACCCTTCCTATAGCATGAGATGTGATATCTCAATGCTTATACCAAACCTGAGACCCTTCCTATAGCATGAGATGTGATATCCAACTTCTTCCCATTCCATTCCTGAGACCCTTCCTATAACATGAGATGTGATGTCTCAATTCTTCTAATACCAAACCTGATATCTTTCCTATAACATGAGATGTGATATCCAACTCCTTCCCATTCCAATCCTGAGACCCTTCCTATAGCATGAGATGTGATATCTCAATGCTTATACCAAACCTGAGACCCTTCCTATAGCTTGAGATGTGATATCCAACTCCTTCCCATTCCAATCCTGAGAACCTTCCTATAGCATGAGATGTGATATCTCAATGCCTCTAATACCAAACCTGAGATCCTTCCTCTAACATGAAATGTGATATCCAACTCCTTCCCCTTCCAAACCTGAGCCTTCCTATAGCATGAGATATGATTTCCAAGTCCTTCCCATTCCAATCCTGAGACCCTTCCTGTAACATGAGATGTGATATCCAACTCCTTCCCATTCCAACCTGAGACCCTTCCTATAGCATGAGATGGGATATCCAACTCCTTCCAAATCCAATCCTGATACCCTTCCGATAGCATGAGATGTGATATCCCAATGCTTCTACCAAACCTGAGACCCATACTATGGCATGAGATGTGATATCAAACTCCTTCCCATTCCAATCCTGAGACCCTTCCTATAGCTTGAGATGTGATATCCAACTCCTTCCCATTCCAATTCTGAGACCCTTCCTATACCATGAGACTTGATATCTCAATGCTTCTAATACCAAACCTGAGACCCGTCCTATAACATGAGATGTGATATCCAAATCCTTCCCCTTCCAAACCTTAGACCCTTCCTTTATCATGAGATGTGATATCCAACTCCTTCCCATTCCAATCCTGACACCCTTCCGATATCATGAGATTTGTTATCTCAATGCTTCTAATATCAAACTTGAGAACCTCCCTATAGCATGAGATCTGACATCCAAGTCCTTCCCATTCCAATCCTGGGACCCTTCCTATAGCATGAGATGTGATATCTCAATGCTTCTAATGCCAAACCTGAGACCCTTCCTATAACATGAGATGGGATATCCAAGTCCTTCCCATTCTAATCCTGAGACCCTTCCCATAGCATGAGATGTGATGTCTCAATGCTTCTAATACCAAACCTGAGATCCTTCCTATAACATGAGATGTGATATCCAACTCCTTCCCATTCCAATCCTGAGACCCTTCCTATAGCATGAGAAGTGATATCTCCATGCTTATACCAAACCCGAGACCCTTCCTATAGCATGAGATGTGATATCTAACTCCTTCCCATTCCAATCCTGAGACCCTTCCTATAGCAAGAGAAGTGATATCTCCATGCGTATGCCAAACCTGAGACCCTTCCTATAGCATGAGATGTGATATCCAAATCCTTCCCATTCCAATCCTGAGACCCTTCCTATAGCATGAGATGTGATATCTCAATGCTTATACCAAACCAGAGACCCGTCCTATAACATGAGATGGGATATCCAACTCCTTCCCATTCCAATCCTGAGACCCTTCCTGTAACATGAGATGTGATATCCAACTCCTTCCCATTCCAACCTGAGACCCTTCCTATAGCATGAGATGGGATATCCAACTCCTTCCAAATCCAATCCTGATACCCTTCCGATAGCATGAGATGTGATATCCCAATGCTTCTACCAAACCTGAGACCCATACTATGGCATGAGATGTGATATCAAACTCCTTCCCATTCCAATCCTGAGACCCTTCCTATAGCTTGAGATGTGATATCCAACTCCTTCCCATTCCAATTCTGAGACCCTTCCTATACCATGAGACTTGATATCTCAATGCTTCTAATACCAAACCTGAGACCCGTCCTATAACATGAGATGGGATATTCAACTCCTTCCAAATCCAATCCTGATACCCTTCCGATAGCATGAGATGTGATATCTCAATGCTTCTAATACCAAACCTGTGACTCTTCCTATAACATGAGATGGGATATCCAACTCCTTCCCATTCCAATCCTGAGACCCTTCCGATAGCAGAGATGTGATATCTCAATGCTTATACCAAACCTGAGACCCTTCCTATGGCATGAGA
The DNA here is from genome assembly GCF_040938575.1 of Ambystoma mexicanum. NCBI lineage: Eukaryota > Metazoa > Chordata > Amphibia > Caudata > Ambystomatidae > Ambystoma > Ambystoma mexicanum. Next base: position 1,153,664,715 of record NC_090934.1, read on the forward strand.
TGTCACATACAACTCCTTCCCATTCCAATCCTGAGACCCTTCCTATAGTATGAGATGTGATATCTCAATGCTTATACCAAACCTGAGACCCTTCCTATAGCATGAGATGTGATATCCAACTCCTTCCCATTCCAATCCTGAGACCCTTCCCATAGCATGAGATGTGATATCTCAATGCTTATACCAAACCTGAGACCCTTCCTATAGCATGAGATGTGATATCCAACTCCTTCCCATTCCAATCCTGAGACCCTTCCTATAGCATGAGATGTGATATCTCAATGCCTCTAATACCAAACCTGAGATCCTTCCTCTAACATGAAATGTGATATCCAACTCCTTCCCTTTCCAAACCTGAGAGCCTACCTATAGCATGAGATGTGATATCCAAGTCCTTCCCATTCCAATCCTTAGACCCTTCCTACAGCATGCAATATGATATCTCAATGATTCTAATAACAAACCTGAGACCCGTCCTATAACATGAGATGGGATATCCAACTCCTTCCCATTCCAATCCTGAGACCCTTCCTATAGCATGAGATGTGATATCTCAATGCCTCTAATACCAAACCTGAGATCCTACCTCTAACATGAAATGTGATATCCAACTCCTTTCCTTTCCAAACCTGAGACCCTCCCTTTAACATGAGATGTGATATCCAACTCCTTCCCATTCCAATCCTGAGACCCTTCTGATAGCATGAGATGTGATATCTCAATGCCTCTAATACCAAACCTGAGATCCTACCTCTAACATGAAATGTGATATCCAACTCCTTTCCTTTCCAAACCTGAGACCCTGCCTATAGCATGAGATGTGATATCCAAGTCCTTCCCATTCCAATCCTGAGACCCTTCCTATAGCATGAGATGTGATATCTCAATGATGCTTATACCAAACCTGAGACCCTTCCTATGGCATGAGATGTCATATACAACTCCTTCCCATTCCAATCCTGAGACCCTTCCTATAGCATGAGATGTGATATCTCAATGCTTATACCAAACCTGAGACCCTTCCTATAGCATGAGATGTGATATCCAACTTCTTCCCATTCCAACCCTGAGACCCTTCCTATAACATGAGATGTGATGTCTCAATGCTTCTAATACCAAACCTGAGATCTTTCATATAACATGAGATGTGATATCCAACTCCTTCCCATTCCAATTCTGAGACCCTTCCTATAGCACGAGATGTGATATCTCAATGCCTCTTTACCAAACCTGATATCCTACCTCTAACATGAAATGTGATATCCAACTCCTTCCCCTTCCAAACCTGAGAGCCTTCCTATAGCATGAGATGTGATATCCAAGTCCTTCCCATTCCAATCCTGAGACCCTTCCTATAACATCAGATGTGATATCCAACTCCTTCCCATTCCAACCTGAGACCCTTCCTATAGCATGAGATGGGATATCCAACTCCTTCCAAATCCAATCCTGATACCCTTTCGATAGCATGAGATGTGATATCCCAATGCTTCTACAAAACCTGAGACCCATACATGGCATGAGATTTGATATCAAACTCCTTCCCATTCCAATCCTGAGACCCTTCCGATAGCAGAGATGTGATATCTCAATGCTTATACCAAACCTGAGACCCTTCCTATGGCATGAGATGTCATATACAACTCCTTCCCATTCCAATCCTGAGACCCTTCCTATAGCATGAGATGTGATATCTCAATGCTTATACCAAACCTGAGACCCTTCCTATAGCATGAGATGTGATATCCAACTCCTTCCCATTCCAATCCTGAGACCCTTCCTATAGCATGAGATGTGATATCTCAATGCTTATACCAAACCTGAATCCCTTCCTATATCATGAGATGTGATATCCAACTCCTTCCCATTCCAATCCTGAGACCCTTCCTATAGCATTAGATGTGATATCTCAATGCCTCTAATACCAAACCTGAGATCCTTCCTCTAACATGAAATGTGATATCCAACTCCTTCCCATTCCAATCCTGAGACCCTTCCTATAGCATGAGATGTGATATCTCAATGCTTATACCAAACCTGAATCCCTTCCTATAGCATGAGATGTGATATCCAACTCCTTCCCATTCCAATCCTGAGACCCTTCCTATAGCATTAGATGTGATATCTCAATGCCTCTAATACCAAACCTGAGATCCTTCCTCTAACATGAAATGTGATATCCAACTCCTTCCCTTTCCAAACCTGAGAGCCTACCTATAGCATGAGATGTGATATCCAAGTCCTTCCCATTCCAATCCTTAGACCCTTCCTACAGCATGCAATATGATATCTCAATGATTCTAATAACAAACCTGAGACCCGTCCTATAACATGAGATGGGATATCCAACTCCTTCCCATTCCAATCCTGAGACACTTCCGATAGCAGAGATGTGATATCTCAATGCTTATACCAAACCTGAGACCCTTCCTATAGCATATGTGATATCCAACTCCTTCCCATTCCAAACATGAGACCCTTCCTATAGCAAGAATGTAATATCCAACTCCTTCCCATTCCAATCCTGAGACCCTTCCTACAGCATGCGATGTGATATCTCAATGCTTCTAATACCAAACCTGAGACCCGTCCTATAACATGAGATGGGATATCCAACTCCTTCCAGTTCCAAACCTGAGACCCTTCCTATAGCATGAGATGTGATATCAAACTCCTTCCCATTCCAATCCTGAGACCCTTCCGATAGCATGAGATGTGTTATCTCAATGCCTCTTTACCAAACCTGAGATCCTACCTCTAACATGAAATGTGATATCCAACTCCTTCCCCTTCCAAACCTGAGAGCCTTCCTATAGCATGAGATGTGATATCCAAGTCCCTCCCATTCCAATCCTGAGACCCTTCCTATAACATGAGATGTGATGTCTCAATGCTTCTAATACCAAACCTGAGATCTTTCCTATAACATGAGATGTGATATCCAACTCCTTCCCATTCCAATCCTGAGACCCTTCCTATAGCATGAGATGTCACATCTCAATGCCTCTTTACCAAACCTGAGATCCTACCTCTAACATGAAATGTGATATCCAACTCCTTCCCCTTCCAAACCTGAGAGCCTTCCTATAGCATGAGATGTGATATCCAAATCCTTCCCATTCCAATCCTGAGACCCTTCCTATAACATCAGATGTGATATCCAACTCCTTCCCATTCCAACCTGAGACCCTTCCTATAGCATGAGATGGGATATTCAACTCCTTCCAAATCCAATCCTGATACCCTTCCTATAGCATGAGATGTGATATCTCAATGCTTCTAATACCAAACCTGTGACTCTTCCTATAACATGAGATGGGATATCCAACTCCTTCCCATTCCAATCCTGAGACCCTTCCGATAGCAGAGATGTGATATCTCAATGCTTATACCAAACCTGAGACCCTTCCTATGGCATGAGATGTCACATACAACTCCTTCCCATTCCAATCCTGAGACCCTTCCTATAGTATGAGATGTGATATCTCAATGCTTATACCAAACCTGAGACCCTTCCTATAGCATGAGATGTGATATCCAACTCCTTCCCATTCCAATCCTGAGACCCTTCCCATAGCATGAGATGTGATGTCTCAATGCTTCTAATACCAAACCTGAGATCCTTCCTATAACATCAAATGTGATATCCAACTCCTTCCCATTCCAATCCTGAGACCCTTCCTATAGCATGAGATGTGATATCTCAATGCTTATACCAAACCTGAGACCCTTCCTATAGCATGAGATGTGATATCCAACTCCTTCCCATTCCAATCCTGAGACCCTTCCTATAGCATGAGATGTGATATCTCAATGCCTCTAATACCAAACCTGAGATCCTTCCTCTAACATGAAATGTGATATCCAACTCCTTCCCTTTCCAAACCTGAGAGCCTACCTATAGCATGAGATGTGATATCCAAGTCCTTCCCATTCCAATCCTGAGACCCTTCCTATAGCATGAGATGTGATATCTCAATGCCTCTAATACCAAACCTGAGATCCTACCTCTAACATGAAATGTGATATCCAACTCCTTTCCTTTCCAAACCTGAGACCCTCCCTTTAACATGAGATGTGATATCCAACTCCTTCCCATTCCAATCCTGAGACCCTTCTGATAGCATGAGATGTGATATCTCAATGCCTCTAATACCAAACCTGAGATCCTACCTCTAACATGAAATGTGATATCCAACTCCTTTCCTTTCCAAACCTGAGACCCTGCCTATAGCATGAGATGTGATATCCAAGTCCTTCCCATTCCAATCCTGAGACCCTTCCTATAGCATGAGATGTGATATCTCAATGATGCTTATACCAAACCTGAGACCCTTCCTATGGCATGAGATGTCATATACAACTCCTTCCCATTCCAATCCTGAGACCCTTCCTATAGCATGAGATGTGATATCTCAATGCTTATACCAAACCTGAGACCCTTCCTATAGCATGAGATGTGATATCCAACTTCTTCCCATTCCAACCCTGAGACCCTTCCTATAACATGAGATGTGATGTCTCAATGCTTCTAATACCAAACCTGAGATCTTTCATATAACATGAGATGTGATATCCAACTCCTTCCCATTCCAATTCTGAGACCCTTCCTATAGCACGAGATGTGATATCTCAATGCCTCTTTACCAAACCTGATATCCTACCTCTAACATGAAATGTGATATCCAACTCCTTCCCCTTCCAAACCTGAGAGCCTTCCTATAGCATGAGATGTGATATCCAAGTCCTTCCCATTCCAATCCTGAGACCCTTCCTATAACATCAGATGTGATATCCAACTCCTTCCCATTCCAACCTGAGACCCTTCCTATAGCATGAGATGGGATATCCAACTCCTTCCAAATCCAATCCTGATACCCTTTCGATAGCATGAGATGTGATATCCCAATGCTTCTACAAAACCTGAGACCCATACATGGCATGAGATTTGATATCAAACTCCTTCCCATTCCAATCCTGAGACCCTTCCGATAGCAGAGATGTGATATCTCAATGCTTATACCAAACCTGAGACCCTTCCTATGGCATGAGATGTCATATACAACTCCTTCCCATTCCAATCCTGAGACCCTTCCTATAGCATGAGATGTGATATCTCAATGCTTATACCAAACCTGAGACCCTTCCTATAGCATGAGATGTGATATCCAACTCCTTCCCATTCCAATCCTGAGACCCTTCCTATAGCATGAGATGTGATATCTCAATGCTTATACCAAACCTGAATCCCTTCCTATAGCATGAGATGTGATATCCAACTCCTTCCCATTCCAATCCTGAGACCCTTCCTATAGCATTAGATGTGATATCTCAATGCCTCTAATACCAAACCTGAGATCCTTCCTCTAACATGAAATGTGATATCCAACTCCTTCCCTTTCCAAACCTGAGAGCCTACCTATAGCATGAGATGTGATATCCAAGTCCTTCCCATTCCAATCCTAGACCCTTCCTACAGCATGCAATATGATATCTCAATGATTCTAATAACAAACCCGAGACCCGTCCTATAACATGAGATGGGATATCCAACTCCTTCCCATTCCAATCCTGAGACACTTCCGATAGCAGAGATGTGATATCTCAATGCTTATACCAAACCTGAGACCCTTCCTATAGCATATGTGATATCCAACTCCTTCCCATTCCAAACATGAGACCCTTCCTATAGCAAGAATGTAATATCCAACTCCTTCCCATTCCAATCCTGAGACCCTTCCTACAGCATGCGATGTGATATCTCAATGCTTCTAATACCAAACCTGAGACCCGTCCTATAACATGAGATGGGATATCCAACTCCTTCCAGTTCCAAACCTGAGACCCTTCCTATAGCATGAGATGTGATATCAAACTCCTTCCCATTCCAATCCTGAGACCCTTCCGATAGCATGAGATGTGTTATCTCAATGCCTCTTTACCAAACCTGAGATCCTACCTCTAACATGAAATGTGATATCCAACTCCTTCCCCTTCCAAACCTGAGAGCCTTCCTATAGCATGAGATGTGATATCCAAGTCCCTCCCATTCCAATCCTGAGACCCTTCCTATAACATGAGATGTGATGTATCAATGCTTCTAATACCAAACCTGAGATCTTTCCTATAACATGAGATGTGATATCCAACTCCTTCCCATTCCAATCCTGAGACCCTTCCTATACCATGAGATGTCACATCTCAATGCCTCTTTACCAAACCTGAGATCCTACCTCTAACATGAAATGTGATATCCAACTCCTTCCCCTTCCAAACCTGAGAGCCTTCCTATAGCATGAGATGTGATATCCAAATCCTTCCCATTCCAATCCTGAGACCCTTCCTATAACATCAGATGTGATATCCAACTCCTTCCCATTCCAACCTGATACCCTTCCTATAGCATGAGATGGGATATTCAACTCCTTCCAAATCCAATCCTGATACCCTTCCGATAGCATGAGATGTGATATCTCAATGCTTCTAATACCAAACCTGTGACTCTACCTATAACATGAGATGGGATATCCAACTCCTTCCCATTCCAATCCTGAGACCCTTCCGATAGCAGAGATGTGATATCTCAATGCTTATACCAAACCTGAGACCCTTCCTATGGCATGAGATGTCACATACAACTCCTTCCCATTCCAATCCTGAGACCCTTCCTATAGTATGAGATGTGATATCTCAATGCTTATACCAAACCTGAGACCCTTCCTATAGCATGAGATGTGATATCCAACTCCTTCCCATTCCAATCCTGAGACCCTTCCCATAGCATGAGATGTGATGTCTCAATGCTTCTAATACCAAACCTGAGATCCTTCCTATAACATCAAATGTGATATCCAACTCCTTACCATTCCAATCCTGAGACCCTTCCTATAGCATGAGATGTGATATCTCAATGTTTATACCAAACCTGAGACCCTTCCTATAGCATGAGATGTGATATCCAACTCCTTCCCATTCCAATCCTGAGACCCTTCCTATAGCATGAGATGTGATATCTCAATGCCTCTAATACCAAACCTGAGATCCTTCCTCTAACATGAAATGTGATATCCAACTCCTTCCCTTTCCAAACCTGAGAGCCTACCTATAGCATGAGATGTGATATCCAAGTCCTTCCCATTCCAATCCTTAGACCCTTCCTACATCATGCAATATGATATCTCAATGATTCTAATAACAAACCTGAGACCCGTCCTATAACATGAGATGGGATATCCAACTCCTTTCAATACCAAACCTGAGACCCTTCCTATGGCATGAGATGTCATATACAACTCCTTCCCATTCCAATCCTGAGACCCTTCCTATAGCATGAGATGTGATATCTCAATGCTTATACCAAACCTGAGACCCTTCCTATAGCATGAGATGTGATATCCAACTTCTTCCCATTCCATTCCTGAGACCCTTCCTATAACATGAGATGTGATGTCTCAATTCTTCTAATACCAAACCTGATATCTTTCCTATAACATGAGATGTGATATCCAACTCCTTCCCATTCCAATCCTGAGACCCTTCCTATAGCATGAGATGTGATATCTCAATGCTTATACCAAACCTGAGACCCTTCCTATAGCTTGAGATGTGATATCCAACTCCTTCCCATTCCAATCCTGAGAACCTTCCTATAGCATGAGATGTGATATCTCAATGCCTCTAATACCAAACCTGAGATCCTTCCTCTAACATGAAATGTGATATCCAACTCCTTCCCCTTCCAAACCTGAGCCTTCCTATAGCATGAGATATGATTTCCAAGTCCTTCCCATTCCAATCCTGAGACCCTTCCTGTAACATGAGATGTGATATCCAACTCCTTCCCATTCCAACCTGAGACCCTTCCTATAGCATGAGATGGGATATCCAACTCCTTCCAAATCCAATCCTGATACCCTTCCGATAGCATGAGATGTGATATCCCAATGCTTCTACCAAACCTGAGACCCATACTATGGCATGAGATGTGATATCAAACTCCTTCCCATTCCAATCCTGAGACCCTTCCTATAGCTTGAGATGTGATATCCAACTCCTTCCCATTCCAATTCTGAGACCCTTCCTATACCATGAGACTTGATATCTCAATGCTTCTAATACCAAACCTGAGACCCGTCCTATAACATGAGATGTGATATCCAAATCCTTCCCCTTCCAAACCTTAGACCCTTCCTTTATCATGAGATGTGATATCCAACTCCTTCCCATTCCAATCCTGACACCCTTCCGATATCATGAGATTTGTTATCTCAATGCTTCTAATATCAAACTTGAGAACCTCCCTATAGCATGAGATCTGACATCCAAGTCCTTCCCATTCCAATCCTGGGACCCTTCCTATAGCATGAGATGTGATATCTCAATGCTTCTAATGCCAAACCTGAGACCCTTCCTATAACATGAGATGGGATATCCAAGTCCTTCCCATTCTAATCCTGAGACCCTTCCCATAGCATGAGATGTGATGTCTCAATGCTTCTAATACCAAACCTGAGATCCTTCCTATAACATGAGATGTGATATCCAACTCCTTCCCATTCCAATCCTGAGACCCTTCCTATAGCATGAGAAGTGATATCTCCATGCTTATACCAAACCCGAGACCCTTCCTATAGCATGAGATGTGATATCTAACTCCTTCCCATTCCAATCCTGAGACCCTTCCTATAGCAAGAGAAGTGATATCTCCATGCGTATGCCAAACCTGAGACCCTTCCTATAGCATGAGATGTGATATCCAAATCCTTCCCATTCCAATCCTGAGACCCTTCCTATAGCATGAGATGTGATATCTCAATGCTTATACCAAACCAGAGACCCGTCCTATAACATGAGATGGGATATCCAACTCCTTCCCATTCCAATCCTGAGACCCTTCCTGTAACATGAGATGTGATATCCAACTCCTTCCCATTCCAACCTGAGACCCTTCCTATAGCATGAGATGGGATATCCAACTCCTTCCAAATCCAATCCTGATACCCTTCCGATAGCATGAGATGTGATATCCCAATGCTTCTACCAAACCTGAGACCCATACTATGGCATGAGATGTGATATCAAACTCCTTCCCATTCCAATCCTGAGATCCTTCCTATAGCTTGAGATGTGATATCCAACTCCTTCCCATTCCAATTCTGAGACCCTTCCTATACCATGAGACTTGATATCTCAATGCTTCTAATACCAAACCTGAGACCCGTCCTATAACATGAGATGTGATATCCAAATCCTTCCCCTTCCAAACCTTAGACCCTTCCTTTATCATGAGATGTGATTTCCAACTCCTTCCCATTCCAATCCTGACACCCTTCCGATATCATGAGATTTGTTATCGCAATGCTTCTAATATCAAACTTGAGACCCTCCCTATAGCATGAGATCTAACATCCAAGTCCTTCCCATTCCAATCCTGAGACCCTTCCTATAGCATGAGATGTGATATCTCAATGCTTCTAATACCAAACCTGAGACCCTTCCTATAACATGAGATGGGATATCCAACTCCTTCCCATTCCAATCCTGAGACCCTTCCGATAGCAGAGATGTGATATCTCAATGCTTATACCAAACCTGAGACCCTTGCTATGGCCTGAGATGTCATATACAACTCCTTCCCATTCCAATCCTGAGACCCTTCCTATAGCATGAGATGTGATATCTCAATGCTTATACCAAACCTGAGACCCTTCCTATAGCATGAGATGTGATATCCAACTCCTTCCCATTCCAATCCTGAGACCCTTAACATAGCATGAGATGTGATGTCTCAATGCTTCTAATACCAAACCTGAGATCCTTCCTATAACATGAGATGTGATATCCTACTCCTTCCCATTCCAATCCTGAGACCCTTCCTATAGCATGAGAAGTGATATCTCCATGCGTATACCAAACCTGAGACCCTTCCTATAGCATGAGATGTAATATCCAACTCCTTCCCATTCCAATCCTGAGACCCTTCCTATAGCAGAGATGTGATATCTCAATGCTTATACCAAACCTGAGACCCTTCCTATAACATGAGATGTGATATCCAACTCATTCCCGTTCCAAACCTGAGACACTTCCTATAGCATATGAGATATCCAACTCCTTCCCATTCCAAACATGAGACCCTTCCTATAGCAAGAATGTAATATCCAACTCCTACCCATTCCAATCCTGAGACCATTCCTATAGCATGAGATGTGATATATCAATGCTTCTAATACCAAACCTGAGATCCTTCCTATGACATGAAATGTGATATCCAAATCCTTCCCATTCCAAACCTGAGACCCTTCCTACAGCATGCGATGTGATATTTCAATGCTTCTAATATCAAACCTGAGACCCGTCCTATAACATGAGATGGGATATCCAACTCCTTCCCGTTCCAAACCTGAGACCCTTACTATAGCATGAGATGTGATATCCAAATCCTTCCCATTCCAATCCTGAGACCCTTCCTATAGCATGAGATGTGATATCTCAATGCTTATACCAAACCAGAGACCCGTCTTATAACATGAGATGGGCTATCCAACTCCTTCCCATTCCAATCCTGAGCCACTTCCGATAGCAGAGATGTGATATCTCAATGCTTATACCAAACCTGAGACCCTTCCTATAGCATGAGATGTGATATCCAACTCCTTCCCTTTCCAAACCTGAGAGCATATCTATAGCATGAGATGGGATATCCAACTCCTTCCCATTCCAATCCTGAGACACTTCCGATAGCAGAGATGTGATATCTCAATGCTTATACCAAACCTGAGACCCTTCCTATAACATGAGATGTGATATCCAACTCCTTCCCGTTCCAAACCTGAGACCCTTCCTTTAGCATGAGATGTGATATCCAGCTCCTTCCCATTCCAATCCTGAGACACTTCCGATAGCATAAGATGTGATATCTCAATGCTTCTAATATCAAAACTGAGACCATCGCTATAGCATGATATGTGATATCTAAGTCCTTCCCATTCCAATCCTAAGACCCTTCCTATAGCAGGAGATGTGATATCTCAATGCTTCTAAAAAACCTGAGACCCTTCCTATAGCATGAGATGTGATATCCAAATCCTTCCCATTCCAATCCTGAGACCCTTCCTATAGCATGAGATGTGATATCTCAATGCTTATACCAAACCAGAGACCCGTCCTATAACATGAGATGGGCTATCCAACTCCTTCCCATTCCAATCCTGAGCCACTTCCGATAGCAGAGATGTGATATCTCAATGCTTATACCAAACCTGAGACCCTTCCTATAACATGAGATGTGATATCCAACTCATTCCCGTTCCAAACCTGAGACCGTTCCTATAGCATATGAGATATCCAACTCCTTCCCATTCCAAACATGAGACCCTTCCTATAGCAAGAATGTAATATCCAACTCCTACCCATTCCAATCCTGAGACCATTCCTATAGCATGAGATGTGATATATCAATGATTCTAATACCAAACCTGAGATCCTTCCTATGACATGAAATGTGATATCCAAATCCTTCCCATTCCAAACCTGAGACCCTTCCTACAGCATGCGATGTGATATTTCAATGCTTCTAATATCAAACCTGAGACCCGTCCTATAACATGAGATGGGATATCCAACTCCTTCCCGTTCCAAACCTGAGATCCTTCCTCTAACATGAAATGTGATATCCAACTCCTTCCCTTTCCAAACCTGAGAGCCTACCTATAGCATGAGATGTGATATCCAAGTCCTTCCCATTCCAATCCTTAGACCCTTCCTACATCATGCAATATGATATCTCAATGATTCTAATAACAAACCTGAGACCCGTCCTATAACATGAGATGGGATATCCAACTCCTTTCAATACCAAACCTGAGACCCTTCCTATGGCATGAGATGTCATATACAACTCCTTCCCATTCCAATCCTGAGACCCTTCCTATAGCATGAGATGTGATATCTCAATGCTTATGCCAAACCTGAGACCCTTCCTATAGCATGAGATGTGATATCCAACTTCTTCCCATTCCATTCCTGAGACCCTTCCTATAACATGAGATGTGATGTCTCAATTCTTCTAATACCAAACCTGATATCTTTCCTATAACATGAGATGTGATATCCAACTCCTTCCCATTCCAATCCTGAGACCCTTCCTATAGCATGAGATGTGATATCTCAATGCTTATACCAAACCTGAGACCCTTCCTATAGCTTGAGATGTGATATCCAACTCCTTCCCATTCCAATCCTGAGAACCTTCCTATAGCATGAGATGTGATATCTCAATGCCTCTAATACCAAACCTGAGATCCTTCCTCTAACATGAAATGTGATATCCAACTCCTTCCCCTTCCAAACCTGAGCCTTCCTATAGCATGAGATATGATTTCCAAGTCCTTCCCATTCCAATCCTGAGACCCTTCCTGTAACATGAGATGTGATATCCAACTCCTTCCCATTCCAACCTGAGACCCTTCCTATAGCATGAGATGGGATATCCAACTCCTTCCAAATCCAATCCTGATACCCTTCCGATAGCATGAGATGTGATATCCCAATGCTTCTACCAAACCTGAGACCCATACTATGGCATGAGATGTGATATCAAACTCCTTCCCATTCCAATCCTGAGACCCTTCCTATAGCTTGAGATGTGATATCCAACTCCTTCCCATTCCAATTCTGAGACCCTTCCTATACCATGAGACTTGATATCTCAATGCTTCTAATACCAAACCTGAGACCCGTCCTATAACATGAGATGTGATATCCAAATCCTTCCCCTTCCAAACCTTAGACCCTTCCTTTATCATGAGATGTGATATCCAACTCCTTCCCATTCCAATCCTGACACCCTTCCGATATCATGAGATTTGTTATCTCAATGCTTCTAATATCAAACTTGAGAACCTCCCTATAGCATGAGATCTGACATCCAAGTCCTTCCCATTCCAATCCTGGGACCCTTCCTATAGCATGAGATGTGATATCTCAATGCTTCTAATGCCAAACCTGAGACCCTTCCTATAACATGAGATGGGATATCCAAGTCCTTCCCATTCTAATCCTGAGACCCTTCCCATAGCATGAGATGTGATGTCTCAATGCTTCTAATACCAAACCTGAGATCCTTCCTATAACATGAGATGTGATATCCAACTCCTTCCCATTCCAATCCTGAGACCCTTCCTATAGCATGAGAAGTGATATCTCCATGCTTATACCAAACCCGAGACCCTTCCTATAGCATGAGATGTGATATCTAACTCCTTCCCATTCCAATCCTGAGACCCTTCCTATAGCAAGAGAAGTGATATCTCCATGCGTATGCCAAACCTGAGACCCTTCCTATAGCATGAGATGTGATATCCAAATCCTTCCCATTCCAATCCTGAGACCCTTCCTATAGCATGAGATGTGATATCTCAATGCTTATACCAAACCAGAGACCCGTCCTATAACATGAGATGGGATATCCAACTCCTTCCCATTCCAATCCTGAGACCCTTCCTGTAACATGAGATGTGATATCCAACTCCTTCCCATTCCAACCTGAGACCCTTCCTATAGCATGAGATGGGATATCCAACTCCTTCCAAATCCAATCCTGATACCCTTCCGATAGCATGAGATGTGATATCCCAATGCTTCTACCAAACCTGAGACCCATACTATGGCATGAGATGTGATATCAAACTCCTTCCCATTCCAATCCTGAGACCCTTCCTATAGCTTGAGATGTGATATCCAACTCCTTCCCATTCCAATTCTGAGACCCTTCCTATACCATGAGACTTGATATCTCAATGCTTCTAATACCAAACCTGAGACCCGTCCTATAACATGAGATGGGATATTCAACTCCTTCCAAATCCAATCCTGATACCCTTCCGATAGCATGAGATGTGATATCTCAATGCTTCTAATACCAAACCTGTGACTCTTCCTATAACATGAGATGGGATATCCAACTCCTTCCCATTCCAATCCTGAGACCCTTCCGATAGCAGAGATGTGATATCTCAATGCTTATACCAAACCTGAGACCCTTCCTATGGCATGAGATGTCACATACAACTCCTTCCCATTCCAATCCTGAGACCCTTCCTATAGTATGAGATGTGATATCTCAATGCTTATACCAAACCTGAGACCCTTCCTATAGCATGAGATGTGATATCCAACTCCTTCCCATTCCAATCCTGAGACCCTTCCCATAGCATGAGATGTGATATCTCAATGCTTATACCAAACCTGAGACCCTTCCTATAGCATGAGATGTGATATCCAACTCCTTCCCATTCCAATCCTGAGACCCTTCCTATAGCATGAGATGTGATATCTCAATGCCTCTAATACCAAACCTGAGATCCTTCCTCTAACATGAAATGTGATATCCAACTCCTTCCCTTTCCAAACCTGAGAGCCTACCTATAGCATGAGATGTGATATCCAAGTCCTTCCCATTCCAATCCTTAGACCCTTCCTACAGCATGCAATATGATATCTCAATGATTCTAATAACAAACCTGAGACCCGTCCTATAACATGAGATGGGATATCCAACTCCTTCCCATTCCAATCCTGAGACCCTTCCTATAGCATGAGATGTGATATCTCAATGCCTCTAATACCAAACCTGAGATCCTACCTCTAACATGAAATGTGATATCCAACTCCTTTCCTTTCCAAACCTGAGACCCTCCCTTTAACATGAGATGTGATATCCAACTCCTTCCCATTCCAATCCTGAGACCCTTCTGATAGCATGAGATGTGATATCTCAATGCCTCTAATACCAAACCTGAGATCCTACCTCTAACATGAAATGTGATATCCAACTCCTTTCCTTTCCAAACCTGAGACCCTGCCTATAGCATGAGATGTGATATCCAAGTCCTTCCCATTCCAATCCTGAGACCCTTCCTATAGCATGAGATGTGATATCTCAATGATGCTTATACCAAACCTGAGACCCTTCCTATGGCATGAGATGTCATATACAACTCCTTCCCATTCCAATCCTGAGACCCTTCCTATAGCATGAGATGTGATATCTCAATGCTTATACCAAACCTGAGACCCTTCCTATAGCATGAGATGTGATATCCAACTTCTTCCCATTCCAACCCTGAGACCCTTCCTATAACATGAGATGTGATGTCTCAATGCTTCTAATACCAAACCTGAGATCTTTCATATAACATGAGATGTGATATCCAACTCCTTCCCATTCCAATTCTGAGACCCTTCCTATAGCACGAGATGTGATATCTCAATGCCTCTTTACCAAACCTGATATCCTACCTCTAACATGAAATGTGATATCCAACTCCTTCCCCTTCCAAACCTGAGAGCCTTCCTATAGCATGAGATGTGATATCCAAGTCCTTCCCATTCCAATCCTGAGACCCTTCCTATAACATCAGATGTGATATCCAACTCCTTCCCATTCCAACCTGAGACCCTTCCTATAGCATGAGATGGGATATCCAACTCCTTCCAAATCCAATCCTGATACCCTTTCGATAGCATGAGATGTGATATCCCAATGCTTCTACAAAACCTGAGACCCATACATGGCATGAGATTTGATATCAAACTCCTTCCCATTCCAATCCTGAGACCCTTCCGATAGCAGAGATGTGATATCTCAATGCTTATACCAAACCTGAGACCCTTCCTATGGCATGAGATGTCATATACAACTCCTTCCCATTCCAATCCTGAGACCCTTCCTATAGCATGAGATGTGATATCTCAATGCTTATACCAAACCTGAGACCCTTCCTATAGCATGAGATGTGATATCCAACTCCTTCCCATTCCAATCCTGAGACCCTTCCTATAGCATGAGATGTGATATCTCAATGCTTATACCAAACCTGAATCCCTTCCTATATCATGAGATGTGATATCCAACTCCTTCCCATTCCAATCCTGAGACCCTTCCTATAGCATTAGATGTGATATCTCAATGCCTCTAATACCAAACCTGAGATCCTTCCTCTAACATGAAATGTGATATCCAACTCCTTCCCATTCCAATCCTGAGACCCTTCCTATAGCATGAGATGTGATATCTCAATGCTTATACCAAACCTGAATCCCTTCCTATAGCATGAGATGTGATATCCAACTCCTTCCCATTCCAATCCTGAGACCCTTCCTATAGCATTAGATGTGATATCTCAATGACTCTAATACCAAACCTGAGATCCTTCCTCTAACATGAAATGTGATATCCAACTCCTTCCCTTTCCAAACCTGAGAGCCTACCTATAGCATGAGATGTGATATCCAAGTCCTTCCCATTCCAATCCTTAGACCCTTCCTACAGCATGCAATATGATATCTCAATGATTCTAATAACAAACCTGAGACCCGTCCTATAACATGAGATGGGATATCCAACTCCTTCCCATTCCAATCCTGAGACACTTCCGATAGCAGAGATGTGATATCTCAATGCTTATACCAAACCTGAGACCCTTCCTATAGCATATGTGATATCCAACTCCTTCCCATTCCAAACATGAGACCCTTCCTATAGCAAGAATGTAATATCCAACTCCTTCCCATTCCAATCCTGAGACCCTTCCTACAGCATGCGATGTGATATCTCAATGCTTCTAATACCAAACCTGAGACCCGTCCTATAACATGAGATGGGATATCCAACTCCTTCCAGTTCCAAACCTGAGACCCTTCCTATAGCATGAGATGTGATATCAAACTCCTTCCCATTCCAATCCTGAGACCCTTCCGATAGCATGAGATGTGTTATCTCAATGCCTCTTTACCAAACCTGAGATCCTACCTCTAACATGAAATGTGATATCCAACTCCTTCCCCTTCCAAACCTGAGAGCCTTCCTATAGCATGAGATGTGATATCCAAGTCCCTCCCATTCCAATCCTGAGACCCTTCCTATAACATGAGATGTGATGTCTCAATGCTTCTAATACCAAACCTGAGATCTTTCCTATAACATGAGATGTGATATCCAACTCCTTCCCATTCCAATCCTGAGACCCTTCCTATAGCATGAGATGTCACATCTCAATGCCTCTTTACCAAACCTGAGATCCTACCTCTAACATGAAATGTGATATCCAACTCCTTCCCCTTCCAAACCTGAGAGCCTTCCTATAGCATGAGATGTGATATCCAAATCCTTCCCATTCCAATCCTGAGACCCTTCCTATAACATCAGATGTGATATCCAACTCCTTCCCATTCCAACCTGAGACCCTTCCTATAGCATGAGATGGGATATTCAACTCCTTCCAAATCCAATCCTGATACCCTTCCTATAGCATGAGATGTGATATCTCAATGCTTCTAATACCAAACCTGTGACTCTTCCTATAACATGAGATGGGATATCCAACTCCTTCCCATTCCAATCCTGAGACCCTTCCGATAGCAGAGATGTGATATCTCAATGCTTATACCAAACCTGAGACCCTTCCTATGGCATGAGATGTCACATACAACTCCTTCCCATTCCAATCCTGAGACCCTTCCTATAGTATGAGATGTGATATCTCAATGCTTATACCAAACCTGAGACCCTTCCTATAGCATGAGATGTGATATCCAACTCCTTCCCATTCCAATCCTGAGACCCTTCCCATAGCATGAGATGTGATGTCTCAATGCTTCTAATACCAAACCTGAGATCCTTCCTATAACATCAAATGTGATATCCAACTCCTTCCCATTCCAATCCTGAGACCCTTCCTATAGCATGAGATGTGATATCTCAATGCTTATACCAAACCTGAGACCCTTCCTATAGCATGAGATGTGATATCCAACTCCTTCCCATTCCAATCCTGAGACCCTTCCTATAGCATGAGATGTGATATCTCAATGCCTCTAATACCAAACCTGAGATCCTTCCTCTAACATGAAATGTGATATCCAACTCCTTCCCTTTCCAAACCTGAGAGCCTACCTATAGCATGAGATGTGATATCCAAGTCCTTCCCATTCCAATCCTGAGACCCTTCCTATAGCATGAGATGTGATATCTCAATGCCTCTAATACCAAACCTGAGATCCTACCTCTAACATGAAATGTGATATCCAACTCCTTTCCTTTCCAAACCTGAGACCCTCCCTTTAACATGAGATGTGATATCCAACTCCTTCCCATTCCAATCCTGAGACCCTTCTGATAGCATGAGATGTGATATCTCAATGCCTCTAATACCAAACCTGAGATCCTACCTCTAACATGAAATGTGATATCCAACTCCTTTCCTTTCCAAACCTGAGACCCTGCCTATAGCATGAGATGTGATATCCAAGTCCTTCCCATTCCAATCCTGAGACCCTTCCTATAGCATGAGATGTGATATCTCAATGATGCTTATACCAAACCTGAGACCCTTCCTATGGCATGAGATGTCATATACAACTCCTTCCCATTCCAATCCTGAGACCCTTCCTATAGCATGAGATGTGATATCTCAATGCTTATACCAAACCTGAGACCCTTCCTATAGCATGAGATGTGATATCCAACTTCTTCCCATTCCAACCCTGAGACCCTTCCTATAACATGAGATGTGATGTCTCAATGCTTCTAATACCAAACCTGAGATCTTTCATATAACATGAGATGTGATATCCAACTCCTTCCCATTCCAATTCTGAGACCCTTCCTATAGCACGAGATGTGATATCTCAATGCCTCTTTACCAAACCTGATATCCTACCTCTAACATGAAATGTGATATCCAACTCCTTCCCCTTCCAAACCTGAGAGCCTTCCTATAGCATGAGATGTGATATCCAAGTCCTTCCCATTCCAATCCTGAGACCCTTCCTATAACATCAGATGTGATATCCAACTCCTTCCCATTCCAACCTGAGACCCTTCCTATAGCATGAGATGGGATATCCAACTCCTTCCAAATCCAATCCTGATACCCTTTCGATAGCATGAGATGTGATATCCCAATGCTTCTACAAAACCTGAGACCCATACATGGCATGAGATTTGATATCAAACTCCTTCCCATTCCAATCCTGAGACCCTTCCGATAGCAGAGATGTGATATCTCAATGCTTATACCAAACCTGAGACCCTTCCTATGGCATGAGATGTCATATACAACTCCTTCCCATTCCAATCCTGAGACCCTTCCTATAGCATGAGATGTGATATCTCAATGCTTATACCAAGCCTGAGACCCTTCCTATAGCATGAGATGTGATATCCAACTCCTTCCCATTCCAATCCTGAGACCCTTCCTATAGCATGAGATGTGATATCTCAATGCTTATACCAAACCTGAATCCCTTCCTATAGCATGAGATGTGATATCCAACTCCTTCCCATTCCAATCCTGAGACCCTTCCTATAGCATTAGATGTGATATCTCAATGCCTCTAATACCAAACCTGAGATCCTTCCTCTAACATGAAATGTGATATCCAACTCCTTCCCTTTCCAAACCTGAGAGCCTACCTATAACATGAGATGTGATATCCAAGTCCTTCCCATTCCAATCCTAGACCCTTCCTACAGCATGCAATATGATATCTCAATGATTCTAATAACAAACCCGAGACCCGTCCTATAACATGAGATGGGATATCCAACTCCTTCCCATTCCAATCCTGAGACACTTCCGATAGCAGAGATGTGATATCTCAATGCTTATACCAAACCTGAGACCCTTCCTATAGCATATGTGATATCCAACTCCTTCCCATTCCAAACATGAGACCCTTCCTATAGCAAGAATGTAATATCCAACTCCTTCCCATTCCAATCCTGAGACCCTTCCTACAGCATGCGATGTGATATCTCAATGCTTCTAATACCAAACCTGAGACCCGTCCTATAACATGAGATGGGATATCCAACTCCTTCCAGTTCCAAACCTGAGACCCTTCCTATAGCATGAGATGTGATATCAAACTCCTTCCCATTCCAATCCTGAGACCCTTCCGATAGCATGAGATGTGTTATCTCAATGCCTCTTTACCAAACCTGAGATCCTACCTCTAACATGAAATGTGATATCCAACTCCTTCCCCTTCCAAACCTGAGAGCCTTCCTATAGCATGAGATGTGATATCCAAGTCCCTCCCATTCCAATCCTGAGACCCTTCCTATAACATGAGATGTGATGTATCAATGCTTCTAATACCAAACCTGAGATCTTTCCTATAACATGAGATGTGATATCCAACTCCTTCCCATTCCAATCCTGAGACCCTTCCTATACCATGAGATGTCACATCTCAATGCCTCTTTACCAAACCTGAGATCCTACCTCTAACATGAAATGTGATATCCAACTCCTTCCCCTTCCAAACCTGAGAGCCTTCCTATAGCATGAGATGTGATATCCAAATCCTTCCCATTCCAATCCTGAGACCCTTCCTATAACATCAGATGTGATATCCAACTCCTTCCCATTCCAACCTGATACCCTTCCTATAGCATGAGATGGGATATTCAACTCCTTCCAAATCCAATCCTGATACCCTTCCGATAGCATGAGATGTGATATCTCAATGCTTCTAATACCAAACCTGTGACTCTACCTATAACATGAGATGGGATATCCAACTCCTTCCCATTCCAATCCTGAGACCCTTCCGATAGCAGAGATGTGATATCTCAATGCTTATACCAAACCTGAGACCCTTCCTATGGCATGAGATGTCACATACAACTCCTTCCCATTCCAATCCTGAGACCCTTCCTATAGTATGAGATGTGATATCTCAATGCTTATACCAAACCTGAGACCCTTCCTATAGCATGAGATGTGATATCCAACTCCTTCCCATTCCAATCCTGAGACCCTTCCCATAGCATGAGATGTGATGTCTCAATGCTTCTAATACCAAACCTGAGATCCTTCCTATAACATCAAATGTGATATCCAACTCCTTACCATTCCAATCCTGAGACCCTTCCTATAGCATGAGATGGGATATCTCAATGTTTATACCAAACCTGAGACCCTTCCTATAGCATGAGATGTGATATCCAACTCCTTCCCATTCCAATCCTGAGACCCTTCCTATAGCATGAGATGTGATATCTCAATGCCTCTAATACCAAACCTGAGATCCTTCCTCTAACATGAAATGTGATATCCAACTCCTTCCCTTTCCAAACCTGAGAGCCTACCTATAGCATGAGATGTGATATCCAAGTCCTTCCCATTCCAATCCTTAGACCCTTCCTACATCATGCAATATGATATCTCAATGATTCTAATAACAAACCTGAGACCCGTCCTATAACATGAGATGGGATATCCAACTCCTTTCAATACCAAACCTGAGACCCTTCCTATGGCATGAGATGTCATATACAACTCCTTCCCATTCCAATCCTGAGACCCTTCCTATAGCATGAGATGTGATATCTCAATGCTTATACCAAACCTGAGACCCTTCCTATAGCATGAGATGTGATATCCAACTTCTTCCCATTCCATTCCTGAGACCCTTCCTATAACATGAGATGTGATGTCTCAATTCTTCTAATACCAAACCTGATATCTTTCCTATAACATGAGATGTGATATCCAACTCCTTCCCATTCCAATCCTGAGACCCTTCCTATAGCATGAGATGTGATATCTCAATGCTTATACCAAACCTGAGACCCTTCCTATAGCTTGAGATGTGATATCCAACTCCTTCCCATTCCAATCCTGAGAACCTTCCTATAGCATGAGATGTGATATCTCAATGCCTCTAATACCAAACCTGAGATCCTTCCTCTAACATGAAATGTGATATCCAACTCCTTCCCCTTCCAAACCTGAGCCTTCCTATAGCATGAGATATGATTTCCAAGTCCTTCCCATTCCAATCCTGAGACCCTTCCTGTAACATGAGATGTGATATCCAACTCCTTCCCATTCCAACCTGAGACCCTTCCTATAGCATGAGATGGGATATCCAACTCCTTCCAAATCCAATCCTGATACCCTTCCGATAGCATGAGATGTGATATCCCAATGCTTCTACCAAACCTGAGACCCATACTATGGCATGAGATGTGATATCAAACTCCTTCCCATTCCAATCCTGAGACCCTTCCTATAGCTTGAGATGTGATATCCAACTCCTTCCCATTCCAATTCTGAGACCCTTCCTATACCATGAGACTTGATATCTCAATGCTTCTAATACCAAACCTGAGACCCGTCCTATAACATGAGATGTGATATCCAAATCCTTCCCCTTCCAAACCTTAGACCCTTCCTTTATCATGAGATGTGATATCCAACTCCTTCCCATTCCAATCCTGACACCCTTCCGATATCATGAGATTTGTTATCTCAATGCTTCTAATATCAAACTTGAGAACCTCCCTATAGCATGAGATCTGACATCCAAGTCCTTCCCATTCCAATCCTGGGACCCTTCCTATAGCATGAGATGTGATATCTCAATGCTTCTAATGCCAAACCTGAGACCCTTCCTATAACATGAGATGGGATATCCAAGTCCTTCCCATTCTAATCCTGAGACCCTTCCCATAGCATGAGATGTGATGTCTCAATGCTTCTAATACCAAACCTGAGATCCTTCCTATAACATGAGATGTGATATCCAACTCCTTCCCATTCCAATCCTGAGACCCTTCCTATAGCATGAGAAGTGATATCTCCATGCTTATACCAAACCCGAGACCCTTCCTATAGCATGAGATGTGATATCTAACTCCTTCCCATTCCAATCCTGAGACCCTTCCTATAGCAAGAGAAGTGATATCTCCATGCGTATGCCAAACCTGAGACCCTTCCTATAGCATGAGATGTGATATCCAAATCCTTCCCATTCCAATCCTGAGACCCTTCCTATAGCATGAGATGTGATATCTCAATGCTTATACCAAACCAGAGACCCGTCCTATAACATGAGATGGGATATCCAACTCCTTCCCATTCCAATCCTGAGACCCTTCCTGTAACATGAGATGTGATATCCAACTCCTTCCCATTCCAACCTGAGACCCTTCCTATAGCATGAGATGGGATATCCAACTCCTTCCAAATCCAATCCTGATACCCTTCCGATAGCATGAGATGTGATATCCCAATGCTTCTACCAAACCTGAGACCCATACTATGGCATGAGATGTGATATCAAACTCCTTCCCATTCCAATCCTGAGACCCTTCCTATAGCTTGAGATGTGATATCCAACTCCTTCCCATTCCAATTCTGAGACCCTTCCTATACCATGAGACTTGATATCTCAATGCTTCTAATACCAAACCTGAGACCCGTCCTATAACATGAGATGTGATATCCAAATCCTTCCCCTTCCAAACCTTAGACCCTTCCTTTATCATGAGATGTGATTTCCAACTCCTTCCCATTCCAATTCTGACACCCTTCCGATATCATGAGATTTGTTATCGCAATGCTTCTAATATCAAACTTGAGACCCTCCCTATAGCATGAGATCTAACATCCAAGTCCTTCCCATTCCAATCCTGAGACCCTTCCTATAGCATGAGATGTGATATCTCAATGCTTCTAATACCAAACCTGAGACCATTCCTATAACATGATATGGGATATCCAACTCCTTCCCATTCCAATCCTGAGACCCTTCCGATAGCAGAGATGTGATATCTCAATGCTTATACCAAACCTGAGACCCTTGCTATGGCCTGAGATGTCATATACAACTCCTTCCCATTCCAATCCTGAGACCCTTCCTATAGCATGAGATGTGATATCTCAATGCTTATACCAAACCTGAGACCCTTCCTATAGCATGAGATGTGATATCCAACTCCTTCCCATTCCAATCCTGAGACCCTTAACATAGCATGAGATGTGATGTCTCAATGCTTCTAATACCAAACCTGAGATCCTTCCTATAACATGAGATGTGATATCCTACTCCTTCCCATTCCAATCCTGAGACCCTTCCTATAGCATGAGAAGTGATATCTCCATGCGTATACCAAACCTGAGACCCTTCCTATAGCATGAGATGTAATATCCAACTCCTTCCCATTCCAATCCTGAGACCCTTCCTATAGCAGAGATGTGATATCTCAATGCTTATACCAAACCTGAGACCCTTCCTATAACATGAGATGTGATATCCAACTCATTCCCGTTCCAAACCTGAGACACTTCCTATAGCATATGAGATATCCAACTCCTTCCCATTCCAAACATGAGACCCTTCCTATAGCAAGAATGTAATATCCAACTCCTACCCATTCCAATCCTGAGACCATTCCTATAGCATGAGATGTGATATATCAATGCTTCTAATACCAAACCTGAGATCCTTCCTATGACATGAAATGTGATATCCAAATCCTTCCCATTCCAAACCTGAGACCCTTCCTACAGCATGCGATGTGATATTTCAATGCTTCTAATATCAAACCTGAGACCCGTCCTATAACATGAGATGGGATATCCAACTCCTTCCCGTTCCAAACCTGAGACCCTTACTATAGCATGAGATGTGATATCCAAATCCTTCCCATTCCAATCCTGAGACCCTTCCTATAGCATGAGATGTGATATCTCAATGCTTATACCAAACCAGAGACCCGTCTTATAACATGAGATGGGCTATCCAACTCCTTCCCATTCCAATCCTGAGCCACTTCCGATAGCAGAGATGTGATATCTCAATGCTTATACCAAACCTGAGACCCTTCCTATAGCATGAGATGTGATATCCAACTCCTTCCCTTTCCAAACCTGAGAGCATATCTATAGCATGAGATGGGATATCCAACTCCTTCCCATTCCAATCCTGAGACACTTCCGATAGCAGAGATGTGATATCTCAATGCTTATACCAAACCTGAGACCCTTCCTATAACATGAGATGTGATATCCAACTCCTTCCCGTTCCAAACCTGAGACCCTTCCTTTAGCATGAGATGTGATATCCAGCTCCTTCCCATTCCAATCCTGAGACACTTCCGATAGCATAAGATGTGATATCTCAATGCTTCTAATATCAAAACTGAGACCATCGCTATAGCATGATATGTGATATCTAAGTCCTTCCCATTCCAATCCTAAGACCCTTCCTATAGCAGGAGATGTGATATCTCAATGCTTCTAAAAAACCTGAGACCCTTCCTATAGCATGAGATGTGATATCCAAATCCTTCCCATTCCAATCCTGAGACCCTTCCTATAGCATGAGATGTGATATCTCAATGCTTATACCAAACCAGAGACCCGTCCTATAACATGAGATGGGCTATCCAACTCCTTCCCATTCCAATCCTGAGCCACTTCCGATAGCAGAGATGTGATATCTCAATGCTTATACCAAACCTGAGACCCTTCCTATAACATGAGATGTGATATCCAACTCATTCCCGTTCCAAACCTGAGACCGTTCCTATAGCATATGAGATATCCAACTCCTTCCCATTCCAAACATGAGACCCTTCCTATAGCAAGAATGTAATATCCAACTCCTACCCATTCCAATCCTGAGACCATTCCTATAGCATGAGATGTGATATATCAATGATTCTAATACCAAACCTGAGATCCTTCCTATGACATGAAATGTGATATCCAAATCCTTCCCATTCCAAACCTGAGACCCTTCCTACAGCATGCGATGTGATATTTCAATGCTTCTAATATCAAACCTGAGACCCGTCCTATAACATGAGATGGGATATCCAACTCCTTCCCGTTCCAAACCTGAGACCCTTACTATAGCATGAGATGTGATATCCAAATCCTTCCCATTCCAATCCTGAGTCCCTTCCTATAGCATGAGATGTGATATCTCAATGCTTATACCAAACCAGAGACCCGTCTTATAACATGAGATGGGCTATCCAACTCCTTCCCATTCCAATCCTGAGCCACTTCCGATAGCAGAGATGTGATATCTCAATGCTTATACCAAACCTGAGACCCTTCCTATAGCATGAGATGTGATATCCAACTCCTTCCCTTTCCAAACCTGAGAGCATATCTATAGCATGAGATGGGATATCCAACTCCTTCCCATTCCAATCCTGAGACACTTCCGATAGCAGAGATGTGATATCTCAATGCTTATACCAAACCTGAGACCCTTCCTATAACATGAGATGTGATATCCAACTCCTTCCCGTTCCAAACCTGAGACCCTTCCTTTAGCATGAGATGTGATATCCAGCTCCTTCCCATTCCAATCCTGAGACACTTCCTATAGCAGGAGATGTGATATCTCAATGCTTCTAAAAAACCTGAGACCCTTCCTATAGCATGAGATGTGATATCCAAATCCTTCCCATTCCAATCCTGAGACCCTTCCTATAGCATGAGATGTGATATCTCAATGCTTATACCAAACCAGAGACCCGTCCTATAACATGAGATGGGCTATCCAACTCCTTCCCATTCCAATCCTGAGCCACTTCCGATAGCAGAGATGTGATATCTCAATGCTTATACCAAACCTGAGACCCTTCCTATAACATGAGATGTGATATCCAACTCATTCCCGTTCCAAACCTGAGACCGTTCCTATAGCATATGAGATATCCAACTCCTTCCCATTCCAAACATGAGACCCTTCCTATAGCAAGAATGTAATATCCAACTCCTACCCATTCCAATCCTGAGACCATTCCTATAGCATGAGATGTGATATATCAATGATTCTAATACCAAACCTGAGATCCTTCCTCTAACATGAAATGTGATATCCAACTCCTTCCCATTCCAATCCTGAGACCCTTCCTATAGCATGAGATGTGATATCTCAATGCTTATACCAAACCTGAATCCCTTCCTATAGCATGAGATGTGATATCCAACTCCTTCCCATTCCAATCCTGAGACCCTTCCTATAGCATTAGATGTGATATCTCAATGCCTCTAATACCAAACCTGAGATCCTTCCTCTAACATGAAATGTGATATCCAACTCCTTCCCTTTCCAAACCTGAGAGCCTACCTATAGCATGAGATGTGATATCCAAGTCCTTCCCATTCCAATCCTTAGACCCTTCCTACAGCATGCAATATGATATCTCAATGATTCTAATAACAAACCTGAGACCCGTCCTATAACATGAGATGGGATATCCAACTCCTTCCCATTCCAATCCTGAGACACTTCCGATAGCAGAGATGTGATATCTCAATGCTTATACCAAACCTGAGACCCTTCCTATAGCATATGTGATATCCAACTCCTTCCCATTCCAAACATGAGACCCTTCCTATAGCAAGAATGTAATATCCAACTCCTTCCCATTCCAATCCTGAGACCCTTCCTACAGCATGCGATGTGATATCTCAATGCTTCTAATACCAAACCTGAGACCCGTCCTATAACATGAGATGGGATATCCAACTCCTTCCAGTTCCAAACCTGAGACCCTTCCTATAGCATGAGATGTGATATCAAACTCCTTCCCATTCCAATCCTGAGACCCTTCCGATAGCATGAGATGTGTTATCTCAATGCCTCTTTACCAAACCTGAGATCCTACCTCTAACATGAAATGTGATATCCAACTCCTTCCCCTTCCAAACCTGAGAGCCTTCCTATAGCATGAGATGTGATATCCAAGTCCCTCCCATTCCAATCCTGAGACCCTTCCTATAACATGAGATGTGATGTCTCAATGCTTCTAATACCAAACCTGAGATCTTTCCTATAACATGAGATGTGATATCCAACTCCTTCCCATTCCAATCCTGAGACCCTTCCTATAGCATGAGATGTCACATCTCAATGCCTCTTTACCAAACCTGAGATCCTACCTCTAACATGAAATGTGATATCCAACTCCTTCCCCTTCCAAACCTGAGAGCCTTCCTATAGCATGAGATGTGATATCCAAATCCTTCCCATTCCAATCCTGAGACCCTTCCTATAACATCAGATGTGATATCCAACTCCTTCCCATTCCAACCTGAGACCCTTCCTATAGCATGAGATGGGATATTCAACTCCTTCCAAATCCAATCCTGATACCCTTCCTATAGCATGAGATGTGATATCTCAATGCTTCTAATACCAAACCTGTGACTCTTCCTATAACATGAGATGGGATATCCAACTCCTTCCCATTCCAATCCTGAGACCCTTCCGATAGCAGAGATGTGATATCTCAATGCTTATACCAAACCTGAGACCCTTCCTATGGCATGAGATGTCACATACAACTCCTTCCCATTCCAATCCTGAGACCCTTCCTATAGTATGAGATGTGATATCTCAATGCTTATACCAAACCTGAGACCCTTCCTATAGCATGAGATGTGATATCCAACTCCTTCCCATTCCAATCCTGAGACCCTTCCCATAGCATGAGATGTGATGTCTCAATGCTTCTAATACCAAACCTGAGATCCTTCCTATAACATCAAATGTGATATCCAACTCCTTCCCATTCCAATCCTGAGACCCTTCCTATAGCATGAGATGTGATATCTCAATGCTTATACCAAACCTGAGACCCTTCCTATAGCATGAGATGTGATATCCAACTCCTTCCCATTCCAATCCTGAGACCCTTCCTATAGCATGAGATGTGATATCTCAATGCCTCTAATACCAAACCTGAGATCCTTCCTCTAACATGAAATGTGATATCCAACTCCTTCCCTTTCCAAACCTGAGAGCCTACCTATAGCATGAGATGTGATATCCAAGTCCTTCCCATTCCAATCCTGAGACCCTTCCTATAGCATGAGATGTGATATCTCAATGCCTCTAATACCAAACCTGAGATCCTACCTCTAACATGAAATGTGATATCCAACTCCTTTCCTTTCCAAACCTGAGACCCTCCCTTTAACATGAGATGTGATATCCAACTCCTTCCCATTCCAATCCTGAGACCCTTCTGATAGCATGAGATGTGATATCTCAATGCCTCTAATACCAAACCTGAGATCCTACCTCTAACATGAAATGTGATATCCAACTCCTTTCCTTTCCAAACCTGAGACCCTGCCTATAGCATGAGATGTGATATCCAAGTCCTTCCCATTCCAATCCTGAGACCCTTCTTATAGCATGAGATGTGATATCTCAATGATGCTTATACCAAACCTGAGACCCTTCCTATGGCATGAGATGTCATATACAACTCCTTCCCATTCCAATCCTGAGACCCTTCCTATAGCATGAGATGTGATATCTCAATGCTTATACCAAACCTGAGACCCTTCCTATAGCATGAGATGTGATATCCAACTTCTTCCCATTCCAACCCTGAGACCCTTCCTATAACATGAGATGTGATGTCTCAATGCTTCTAATACCAAACCTGAGATCTTTCATATAACATGAGATGTGATATCCAACTCCTTCCCATTCCAATTCTGAGACCCTTCCTATAGCACGAGATGTGATATCTCAATGCCTCTTTACCAAACCTGATATCCTACCTCTAACATGAAATGTGATATCCAACTCCTTCCCCTTCCAAACCTGAGAGCCTTCCTATAGCATGAGATGTGATATCCAAGTCCTTCCCATTCCAATCCTGAGACCCTTCCTATAACATCAGATGTGATATCCAACTCCTTCCCATTCCAACCTGAGACCCTTCCTATAGCATGAGATGGGATATCCAACTCCTTCCAAATCCAATCCTGATACCCTTTCGATAGCATGAGATGTGATATCCCAATGCTTCTACAAAACCTGAGACCCATACATGGCATGAGATTTGATATCAAACTCCTTCCCATTCCAATCCTGAGACCCTTCCGATAGCAGAGATGTGATATCTCAATGCTTATACCAAACCTGAGACCCTTCCTATGGCATGAGATGTCATATACAACTCCTTCCCATTCCAATCCTGAGACCCTTCCTATAGCATGAGATGTGATATCTCAATGCTTATACCAAGCCTGAGACCCTTCCTATAGCATGAGATGTGATATCCAACTCCTTCCCATTCCAATCCTGAGACCCTTCCTATAGCATGAGATGTGATATCTCAATGCTTATACCAAACCTGAATCCCTTCCTATAGCATGAGATGTGATATCCAACTCCTTCCCATTCCAATCCTGAGACCCTTCCTATAGCATTAGATGTGATATCTCAATGCCTCTAATACCAAACCTGAGATCCTTCCTCTAACATGAAATGTGATATCCAACTCCTTCCCTTTCCAAACCTGAGAGCCTACCTATAACATGAGATGTGATATCCAAGTCCTTCCCATTCCAATCCTAGACCCTTCCTACAGCATGCAATATGATATCTCAATGATTCTAATAACAAACCCGAGACCCGTCCTATAACATGAGATGGGATATCCAACTCCTTCCCATTCCAATCCTGAGACACTTCCGATAGCAGAGATGTGATATCTCAATGCTTATACCAAACCTGAGACCCTTCCTATAGCATATGTGATATCCAACTCCTTCCCATTCCAAACATGAGACCCTTCCTATAGCAAGAATGTAATATCCAACTCCTTCCCATTCCAATCCTGAGACCCTTCCTACAGCATGCGATGTGATATCTCAATGCTTCTAATACCAAACCTGAGACCCGTCCTATAACATGAGATGGGATATCCAACTCCTTCCAGTTCCAAACCTGAGACCCTTCCTATAGCATGAGATGTGATATCAAACTCCTTCCCATTCCAATCCTGAGACCCTTCCGATAGCATGAGATGTGTTATCTCAATGCCTCTTTACCAAACCTGAGATCCTACCTCTAACATGAAATGTGATATCCAACTCCTTCCCCTTCCAAACCTGAGAGCCTTCCTATAGCATGAGATGTGATATCCAAGTCCCTCCCATTCCAATCCTGAGACCCTTCCTATAACATGAGATGTGATGTATCAATGCTTCTAATACCAAACCTGAGATCTTTCCTATAACATGAGATGTGATATCCAACTCCTTCCCATTCCAATCCTGAGACCCTTCCTATACCATGAGATGTCACATCTCAATGCCTCTTTACCAAACCTGAGATCCTACCTCTAACATGAAATGTGATATCCAACTCCTTCCCCTTCCAAACCTGAGAGCCTTCCTATAGCATGAGATGTGATATCCAAATCCTTCCCATTCCAATCCTGAGACCCTTCCTATAACATCAGATGTGATATCCAACTCCTTCCCATTCCAACCTGATACCCTTCCTATAGCATGAGATGGGATATTCAACTCCTTCCAAATCCAATCCTGATACCCTTCCGATAGCATGAGATGTGATATCTCAATGCTTCTAATACCAAACCTGTGACTCTACCTATAACATGAGATGGGATATCCAACTCCTTCCCATTCCAATCCTGAGACCCTTCCGATAGCAGAGATGTGATATCTCAATGCTTATACCAAACCTGAGACCCTTCCTATGGCATGAGATGTCACATACAACTCCTTCCCATTCCAATCCTGAGACCCTTCCTATAGTATGAGATGTGATATCTCAATGCTTATACCAAACCTGAGACCCTTCCTATAGCATGAGATGTGATATCCAACTCCTTCCCATTCCAATCCTGAGACCCTTCCCATAGCATGAGATGTGATGTCTCAATGCTTCTAATACCAAACCTGAGATCCTTCCTATAACATCAAATGTGATATCCAACTCCTTACCATTCCAATCCTGAGACCCTTCCTATAGCATGAGATGGGATATCTCAATGTTTATACCAAACCTGAGACCCTTCCTATAGCATGAGATGTGATATCCAACTCCTTCCCATTCCAATCCTGAGACCCTTCCTATAGCATGAGATGTGATATCTCAATGCCTCTAATACCAAACCTGAGATCCTTCCTCTAACATGAAATGTGATATCCAACTCCTTCCCTTTCCAAACCTGAGAGCCTACCTATAGCATGAGATGTGATATCCAAGTCCTTCCCATTCCAATCCTTAGACCCTTCCTACATCATGCAATATGATATCTCAATGATTCTAATAACAAACCTGAGACCCGTCCTATAACATGAGATGGGATATCCAACTCCTTTCAATACCAAACCTGAGACCCTTCCTATGGCATGAGATGTCATATACAACTCCTTCCCATTCCAATCCTGAGACCCTTCCTATAGCATGAGATGTGATATCTCAATGCTTATACCAAACCTGAGACCCTTCCTATAGCATGAGATGTGATATCCAACTTCTTCCCATTCCATTCCTGAGACCCTTCCTATAACATGAGATGTGATGTCTCAATTCTTCTAATACCAAACCTGATATCTTTCCTATAACATGAGATGTGATATCCAACTCCTTCCCATTCCAATCCTGAGACCCTTCCTATAGCATGAGATGTGATATCTCAATGCTTATACCAAACCTGAGACCCTTCCTATAGCTTGAGATGTGATATCCAACTCCTTCCCATTCCAATCCTGAGAACCTTCCTATAGCATGAGATGTGATATCTCAATGCCTCTAATACCAAACCTGAGATCCTTCCTCTAACATGAAATGTGATATCCAACTCCTTCCCCTTCCAAACCTGAGCCTTCCTATAGCATGAGATATGATTTCCAAGTCCTTCCCATTCCAATCCTGAGACCCTTCCTGTAACATGAGATGTGATATCCAACTCCTTCCCATTCCAACCTGAGACCCTTCCTATAGCATGAGATGGGATATCCAACTCCTTCCAAATCCAATCCTGATACCCTTCCGATAGCATGAGATGTGATATCCCAATGCTTCTACCAAACCTGAGACCCATACTATGGCATGAGATGTGATATCAAACTCCTTCCCATTCCAATCCTGAGACCCTTCCTATAGCTTGAGATGTGATATCCAACTCCTTCCCATTCCAATTCTGAGACCCTTCCTATACCATGAGACTTGATATCTCAATGCTTCTAATACCAAACCTGAGACCCGTCCTATAACATGAGATGTGATATCCAAATCCTTCCCCTTCCAAACCTTAGACCCTTCCTTTATCATGAGATGTGATATCCAACTCCTTCCCATTCCAATCCTGACACCCTTCCGATATCATGAGATTTGTTATCTCAATGCTTCTAATATCAAACTTGAGAACCTCCCTATAGCATGAGATCTGACATCCAAGTCCTTCCCATTCCAATCCTGGGACCCTTCCTATAGCATGAGATGTGATATCTCAATGCTTCTAATGCCAAACCTGAGACCCTTCCTATAACATGAGATGGGATATCCAAGTCCTTCCCATTCTAATCCTGAGACCCTTCCCATAGCATGAGATGTGATGTCTCAATGCTTCTAATACCAAACCTGAGATCCTTCCTATAACATGAGATGTGATATCCAACTCCTTCCCATTCCAATCCTGAGACCCTTCCTATAGCATGAGAAGTGATATCTCCATGCTTATACCAAACCCGAGACCCTTCCTATAGCATGAGATGTGATATCTAACTCCTTCCCATTCCAATCCTGAGACCCTTCCTATAGCAAGAGAAGTGATATCTCCATGCGTATGCCAAACCTGAGACCCTTCCTATAGCATGAGATGTGATATCCAAATCCTTCCCATTCCAATCCTGAGACCCTTCCTATAGCATGAGATGTGATATCTCAATGCTTATACCAAACCAGAGACCCGTCCTATAACATGAGATGGGATATCCAACTCCTTCCCATTCCAATCCTGAGACCCTTCCTGTAACATGAGATGTGATATCCAACTCCTTCCCATTCCAACCTGAGACCCTTCCTATAGCATGAGATGGGATATCCAACTCCTTCCAAATCCAATCCTGATACCCTTCCGATAGCATGAGATGTGATATCCCAATGCTTCTACCAAACCTGAGACCCATACTATGGCATGAGATGTGATATCAAACTCCTTCCCATTCCAATCCTGAGACCCTTCCTATAGCTTGAGATGTGATATCCAACTCCTTCCCATTCCAATTCTGAGACCCTTCCTATACCATGAGACTTGATATCTCAATGCTTCTAATACCAAACCTGAGACCCGTCCTATAACATGAGATGTGATATCCAAATCCTTCCCCTTCCAAACCTTAGACCCTTCCTTTATCATGAGATGTGATTTCCAACTCCTTCCCATTCCAATCCTGACACCCTTGACACCCTTCCGATATCATGAGATTTGTTATCGCAATGCTTCTAATATCAAACTTGAGACCCTCCCTATAGCATGAGATCTAACATCCAAGTCCTTCCCATTCCAATCCTGAGACCCTTCCTATAGCATGAGATGTGATATCTCAATGCTTCTAATACCAAACCTGAGACCATTCCTATAACATGATATGGGATATCCAACTCCTTCCCATTCCAATCCTGAGACCCTTCCGATAGCAGAGATGTGATATCTCAATGCTTATACCAAACCTGAGACCCTTGCTATGGCCTGAGATGTCATATACAACTCCTTCCCATTCCAATCCTGAGACCCTTCCTATAGCATGAGATGTGATATCTCAATGCTTATACCAAACCTGAGACCCTTCCTATAGCATGAGATGTGATATCCAACTCCTTCCCATTCCAATCCTGAGACCCTTAACATAGCATGAGATGTGATGTCTCAATGCTTCTAATACCAAACCTGAGATCCTTCCTATAACATGAGATGTGATATCCTACTCCTTCCCATTCCAATCCTGAGACCCTTCCTATAGCATGAGAAGTGATATCTCCATGCGTATACCAAACCTGAGACCCTTCCTATAGCATGAGATGTAATATCCAACTCCTTCCCATTCCAATCCTGAGACCCTTCCTATAGCAGAGATGTGATATCTCAATGCTTATACCAAACCTGAGACCCTTCCTATAACATGAGATGTGATATCCAACTCATTCCCGTTCCAAACCTGAGACACTTCCTATAGCATATGAGATATCCAACTCCTTCCCATTCCAAACATGAGACCCTTCCTATAGCAAGAATGTAATATCCAACTCCTACCCATTCCAATCCTGAGACCATTCCTATAGCATGAGATGTGATATATCAATGCTTCTAATACCAAACCTGAGATCCTTCCTATGACATGAAATGTGATATCCAAATCCTTCCCATTCCAAACCTGAGACCCTTCCTACAGCATGCGATGTGATATTTCAATGCTTCTAATATCAAACCTGAGACCCGTCCTATAACATGAGATGGGATATCCAACTCCTTCCCGTTCCAAACCTGAGACCCTTACTATAGCATGAGATGTGATATCCAAATCCTTCCCATTCCAATCCTGAGACCCTTCCTATAGCATGAGATGTGATATCTCAATGCTTATACCAAACCAGAGACCCGTCTTATAACATGAGATGGGCTATCCAACTCCTTCCCATTCCAATCCTGAGCCACTTCCGATAGCAGAGATGTGATATCTCAATGCTTATACCAAACCTGAGACCCTTCCTATAGCATGAGATGTGATATCCAACTCCTTCCCTTTCCAAACCTGAGAGCATATCTATAGCATGAGATGGGATATCCAACTCCTTCCCATTCCAATCCTGAGACACTTCCGATAGCAGAGATGTGATATCTCAATGCTTATACCAAACCTGAGACCCTTCCTATAACATGAGATGTGATATCCAACTCCTTCCCGTTCCAAACCTGAGACCCTTCCTTTAGCATGAGATGTGATATCCAGCTCCTTCCCATTCCAATCCTGAGACACTTCCGATAGCATAAGATGTGATATCTCAATGCTTCTAATATCAAAACTGAGACCATCGCTATAGCATGATATGTGATATCTAAGTCCTTCCCATTCCAATCCTAAGACCCTTCCTATAGCAGGAGATGTGATATCTCAATGCTTCTAAAAAACCTGAGACCCTTCCTATAGCATGAGATGTGATATCCAAATCCTTCCCATTCCAATCCTGAGACCCTTCCTATAGCATGAGATGTGATATCTCAATGCTTATACCAAACCAGAGACCCGTCCTATAACATGAGATGGGCTATCCAACTCCTTCCCATTCCAATCCTGAGCCACTTCCGATAGCAGAGATGTGATATCTCAATGCTTATACCAAACCTGAGACCCTTCCTATAACATGAGATGTGATATCCAACTCATTCCCGTTCCAAACCTGAGACCGTTCCTATAGCATATGAGATATCCAACTCCTTCCCATTCCAAACATGAGACCCTTCCTATAGCAAGAATGTAATATCCAACTCCTACCCATTCCAATCCTGAGACCATTCCTATAGCATGAGATGTGATATATCAATGATTCTAATACCAAACCTGAGATCCTTCCTATGACATGAAATGTGATATCCAAATCCTTCCCATTCCAAACCTGAGACCCTTCCTACAGCATGCGATGTGATATTTCAATGCTTCTAATATCAAACCTGAGACCCGTCCTATAACATGAGATGGGATATCCAACTCCTTCCCGTTCCAAACCTGAGACCCTTACTATAGCATGAGATGTGATATCCAAATCCTTCCCATTCCAATCCTGAGTCCCTTCCTATAGCATGAGATGTGATATCTCAATGCTTATACCAAACCAGAGACCCGTCTTATAACATGAGATGGGCTATCCAACTCCTTCCCATTCCAATCCTGAGCCACTTCCGATAGCAGAGATGTGATATCTCAATGCTTATACCAAACCTGAGACCCTTCCTATAGCATGAGATGTGATATCCAACTCCTTCCCTTTCCAAACCTGAGAGCATATCTATAGCATGAGATGGGATATCCAACTCCTTCCCATTCCAATCCTGAGACACTTCCGATAGCAGAGATGTGATATCTCAATGCTTATACCAAACCTGAGACCCTTCCTATAACATGAGATGTGATATCCAACTCCTTCCCGTTCCAAACCTGAGACCCTTCCTTTAGCATGAGATGTGATATCCAGCTCCTTCCCATTCCAATCCTGAGACACTTCCGATAGCATAAGATGTGATATCTCAATGCTTCTAATATCAAAACTGAGACCATCGCTATAGCATGATATGTGATATCTAAGTCCTTCCCATTCCAATCCTAAGACCCTTCCTATAGCAGGAGATGTGATATCTCAATGCTTCTAAAAAACCTGAGACCCTTCCTATAGCATGAGATGTGATATCCAAATCCTTCCCATTCCAATCCTGAGACCCTTCCTATAGCATGAGATGTGATATCTCAATGCTTATACCAAACCAGAGACCCGTCCTATAACATGAGATGGGCTATCCAACTCCTTCCCATTCCAATCCTGAGCCACTTCCGATAGCAGAGATGTGATATCTCAATGCTTATACCAAACCTGAGACCCTTCCTATAACATGAGATGTGATATCCAACTCATTCCCGTTCCAAACCTGAGACCGTTCCTATAGCATATGAGATATCCAACTCCTTCCCATTCCAAACATGAGACCCTTCCTATAGCAAGAATGTAATATCCAACTCCTACCCATTCCAATCCTGAGACCATTCCTATAGCATGAGATGTGATATATCAATGATTCTAATACCAAACCTGAGATCCTTCCTATGACATGAAATGTGATATCCAACTCCTTCCCATTCCAATCCTGAGACCCTTCCGATAGCAGAGATGTGATATCTCAATGCTTATACCAAACCTGAGACCCTTGCTATGGCCTGAGATGTCATATACAACTCCTTCCCATTCCAATCCTGAGACCCTTCCTATAGCATGAGATGTGATATCTCAATGCTTATACCAAACCTGAGACCCTTCCTATAGCATGAGATGTGATATCCAACTCCTTCCCATTCCAATCCTGAGACCCTTAACATAGCATGAGATGTGATGTCTCAATGCTTCTAATACCAAACCTGAGATCCTTCCTATAACATGAGATGTGATATCCTACTCCTTCCCATTCCAATCCTGAGACCCTTCCTATAGCATGAGAAGTGATATCTCCATGCGTATACCAAACCTGAGACCCTTCCTATAGCATGAGATGTAATATCCAACTCCTTCCCATTCCAATCCTGAGACCCTTCCTATAGCAGAGATGTGATATCTCAATGCTTATACCAAACCTGAGACCCTTCCTATAACATGAGATGTGATATCCAACTCATTCCCGTTCCAAACCTGAGACACTTCCTATAGCATATGAGATATCCAACTCCTTCCCATTCCAAACATGAGACCCTTCCTATAGCAAGAATGTAATATCCAACTCCTACCCATTCCAATCCTGAGACCATTCCTATAGCATGAGATGTGATATATCAATGCTTCTAATACCAAACCTGAGATCCTTCCTATGACATGAAATGTGATATCCAAATCCTTCCCATTCCAAACCTGAGACCCTTCCTACAGCATGCGATGTGATATTTCAATGCTTCTAATATCAAACCTGAGACCCGTCCTATAACATGAGATGGGATATCCAACTCCTTCCCGTTCCAAACCTGAGACCCTTACTATAGCATGAGATGTGATATCCAAATCCTTCCCATTCCAATCCTGAGACCCTTCCTATAGCATGAGATGTGATATCTCAATGCTTATACCAAACCAGAGACCCGTCTTATAACATGAGATGGGCTATCCAACTCCTTCCCATTCCAATCCTGAGCCACTTCCGATAGCAGAGATGTGATATCTCAATGCTTATACCAAACCTGAGACCCTTCCTATAGCATGAGATGTGATATCCAACTCCTTCCCTTTCCAAACCTGAGAGCATATCTATAGCATGAGATGGGATATCCAACTCCTTCCCATTCCAATCCTGAGACACTTCCGATAGCAGAGATGTGATATCTCAATGCTTATACCAAACCTGAGACCCTTCCTATAACATGAGATGTGATATCCAACTCCTTCCCGTTCCAAACCTGAGACCCTTCCTTTAGCATGAGATGTGATATCCAGCTCCTTCCCATTCCAATCCTGAGACACTTCCGATAGCATAAGATGTGATATCTCAATGCTTCTAATATCAAAACTGAGACCATCGCTATAGCATGATATGTGATATCTAAGTCCTTCCCATTCCAATCCTAAGACCCTTCCTATAGCAGGAGATGTGATATCTCAATGCTTCTAAAAAACCTGAGACCCTTCCTATAGCATGAGATGTGATATCCAAATCCTTCCCATTCCAATCCTGAGACCCTTCCTATAGCATGAGATGTGATATCTCAATGCTTATACCAAACCAGAGACCCGTCCTATAACATGAGATGGGCTATCCAACTCCTTCCCATTCCAATCCTGAGCCACTTCCGATAGCAGAGATGTGATATCTCAATGCTTATACCAAACCTGAGACCCTTCCTATAACATGAGATGTGATATCCAACTCATTCCCGTTCCAAACCTGAGACCGTTCCTATAGCATATGAGATATCCAACTCCTTCCCATTCCAAACATGAGACCCTTCCTATAGCAAGAATGTAATATCCAACTCCTACCCATTCCAATCCTGAGACCATTCCTATAGCATGAGATGTGATATATCAATGATTCTAATACCAAACCTGAGATCCTTCCTATGACATGAAATGTGATATCCAAATCCTTCCCATTCCAAACCTGAGACCCTTCCTACAGCATGCGATGTGATATTTCAATGCTTCTAATATCAAACCTGAGACCCGTCCTATAACATGAGATGGGATATCCAACTCCTTCCCGTTCCAAACCTGAGACCCTTACTATAGCATGAGATGTGATATCCAAATCCTTCCCATTCCAATCCTGAGTCCCTTCCTATAGCATGAGATGTGATATCTCAATGCTTATACCAAACCAGAGACCCGTCTTATAACATGAGATGGGCTATCCAACTCCTTCCCATTCCAATCCTGAGCCACTTCCGATAGCAGAGATGTGATATCTCAATGCTTATACCAAACCTGAGACCCTTCCTATAGCATGAGATGTGATATCCAACTCCTTCCCTTTCCAAACCTGAGAGCATATCTATAGCATGAGATGGGATATCCAACTCCTTCCCATTCCAATCCTGAGACACTTCCGATAGCAGAGATGTGATATCTCAATGCTTATACCAAACCTGAGACCCTTCCTATAACATGAGATGTGATATCCAACTCCTTCCCGTTCCAAACCTGAGACCCTTCCTTTAGCATGAGATGTGATATCCAGCTCCTTCCCATTCCAATCCTGAGACACTTCCGATAGCATAAGATGTGATATCTCAATGCTTCTAATATCAAAACTGAGACCATCCCTATAGCATGATATGTGATATCTAAGTCCTTCCCATTCCAATCCTAAGACCCTTCCTATAGCAGGAGATGTGATATCTCAATGCTTCTACCAAACCTGAGACCCTTCCTTTAGCATGAGATGTGATATCCAACTCCTTCCCATTCCAGTCCTGAGACCCTTCCTATAGCATGAGATATGATATCTCAATACTTCTAATACCAAACCTGAGATCCTTCTGCTAACATAAGATGTGATATCCAAATCCTTCCCCTTCCAAACCTGAGACCCTCCCTTTAGCATGAGATGTGATATCCAACTCCTTCCCATTCCAATCCTGAGACCCTTCTGATAGCATGAGATGTGATATCTCAATGCTTCTAATACCAAACCTGAGACCCTTCCTATAACATGAGATGTGATATCCAACTCCTTCCCGTTCCAAACCTGAGACCCTTCCGATAGCATAAGATGTGATATCTCAATGCTTCTAATATCAAAACTGAGACCCTCCCTATAGCATGAGATGTGATATCCAACTCCTTCCCATTCCAGTCCTGAGACCCTTCCTATAGCATGAGATATGATATCTCAATACTTCTAATACCAAACCTGAGATCCTTCTGATAACATGAAATGTGATATCCAAATCCTTCCCCTTCCAAACCTGAGACCCTCCCTTTAGCATGAGATGTGATATCCAACTCCTTCCCATTCCAATCCTGAGACCCTTCTGATAGCATGAGATGTGATATCTCAATACTTCTAATACCAAACCTGGGATCCTTCCTATAACATGAGATGTGATATCCAACTCCTTCCTTTTCCAATCCTGAGACCCTTCCTATAGCATGAGAAGTGATATCTCCATGCGTATACCAAACCTGAGACCCTTCCTATAGCATGAGATGTGATATCCAAATCCTTCCTA
The DNA here is from genome assembly GCF_040938575.1 of Ambystoma mexicanum. Classification (NCBI taxonomy): domain Eukaryota; kingdom Metazoa; phylum Chordata; class Amphibia; order Caudata; family Ambystomatidae; genus Ambystoma; species Ambystoma mexicanum. The sequence goes on from NC_090934.1 coordinate 1,153,705,793, forward strand.
TTCCAATCCTGAGACCCTTCCTATAGCATGAGATGTGATATCTGAATGCTTATACCAAACCAGAGACCCGTCCTATAACATGAGATGGGATATCCAACTCCTTCCCATTCCAATCCTGAGAACCTCCCTATAGCATGAGATGTGATATCCAACTCCTTCCAATTCCAATACTGAGACCCTTCCAATAGCATATGTGATATCTCAATGCTTCTAATATCAAAACTGAGACCCTCCCTATAGCATGAGATGTGATATCCAACTCCTTCCCATTCCAATTGAGACCCTTCCTATAACATGAGATGTGATATCTCTATGCTTCTAATCAATGCTTCTAATCAAACCTGAGCCCCTTCCCGTAGCATATGTGATATCCAACTCCTTCCCATTCCAAACTTGTTACCCTTCCTGTAGCATGAAACTTGATTTCTCACCCCTTCCAATACCAAACCCGAGACCATTCCCACAGCCTGAGATTTGAAATCTCATTTCTTCCAATACCAAACCCGAGACCCTTCCGATAGGATCAGATTTACTATCTCACTCCTTAAAATACCAAACTCGAGTCCCTTCCTAAAGGATGTGATTTGATATCTCAGTGCTTCTAATACCAAACCTGAGACCCTCCCTATAACGAGATGTCATATCCAACTCCTTCCCATTCCAATCCTGCGACTCTTCCTATAGCATGACGTGATATCAAACTTCCCATTCCAAACCTGAGACTCAGACCTCCCCGTCTAACCTTCTCACCACTCCTAGCTCCCGGATTGATCATGCACTCCTGCTGTCTCTTCTCTCCCTTCTTCTGCTTCCTTTCCTCTCTCCATCCTCATCTGCCCTAGGTCAGGCTCCTTCTACACCTCAGCAGGGATTACTGATTTGTACCCCTCCCCACTCTCAACTCTCACTCAGTTTCAAACACTCATCTGACATCTGCCATTTCATGGAAGAACCCGACCTTGATGTCCTTGGTCTAAACGAGACATGGTTGACGGCCAGCGCTGTCTCGAGCTTTGACACTTTCCTCCCTGATGACAAGTTCCTCTCCATGCCCAGATCCAACCGTTCTTGAGGGGAGTATCCTTGATTCCTGTAGTAAATAGCTTTCCTTTGCAGGCCGACTCCTCTCACGAATGCCTTGTCTGCATGCATTCTCTTTCCTGGCCATTCACTCACCGTGGCTATTTCCCTAACCCCTTCCTCTCTCAGTGGATGGACTTCTCCATCCTAGCCTCCTACCACTCAACTCCGCCTACTTGGAGAATTCAACATGAACCTGTATGCTTCATGACCTGGACTTTTACGAGATCTGCAACTGTACATGTCGCTGGCCCTACACACTGCACGGAATACTCAGGATTTTCTGATCTCAGACCTCCCCCTCTGTAACCCTCTCAACAATCCTCTCCCGTGGTGATCAAGTTCTCATCTCCAAAGAAGGCTAACTACCAGCTGTTCCTCCTCAGTGGAGTTCTCCCTTTCTGTCCCTGCTCCCTGCACCGTTTCGCGTTGCAAACACTCGCTTCCCAGCTCTCTGGTTTAGACGCGTGTTCCCTGCCTTCTCTCCTCTTCCCGCTGCCTTCAAATCAACAAATGAGCTTCAAAAGATACACGGTGCTCAGAATGCTTTATAACACCCATTATTCAAGATATAGCTGTAACCCGCAAGACGTATTGAAAAGTGCTAAAAACTAGCAAAAATAGCTAGAAAATGTTCTTTCCTCGCGTTTTGGTAAATGCGAATTCTTGTGGATTCCCATTTTGTACTCTGTTCGTGCATTTGTTCAGTCGAATCCTGATGTTTTTAACCACTCGTCACCCATACAAGGGGAGGGGGGGGTCAAAATCTACTGTTCACAGGCTGAATGTATACTGCTGAAATCTTCAATGCATTATCGTGTAAACCGACTGTTCTGGAAAGTGGATTTGCCATCTGTTATTCCAGTCACCATGTTTTCATCATCCCTTCTTGTTTCAAGGCTGCACTCCCGTGGTGATCACGTTCTCTTCCTCAAAGAAGGCTAACAGCTGTTCCTCCTCAGAGCCGTTCTTCCTTTCTGTCCCTGCTCCCTGCACAGTTTCGCGTTGCAAGTACTCGCTTCCCAGCTCTCTGGATTAGAAGCGTTTTCCCTTCCTTCTCTCTTCCCGCTGCCTTCAAATCAACAAATGAGCTCCAAAAGATACACAGTGCTCAGAATGCTTTATAACACCCATTATTCATCATATAGCCGTAACCCGCTAGACGTATTGAAATGTGCCGTAAACTAGCAAAACCAGCTAGAAAATGTACTTTCCTCGCGTTTTTGTAAATGCGAATTTTGATGGGTTCCAATGTATGTACTGTGTGCGTGCGTTTGTTGTCGAATCCTGAAGTTTTTAGCCACTGTTCTCCCATACAAGGGGGTGGGGGGGTCAACATCTACTGCTGTTCACAGGCTGAATGTATACGGCTGAAATCTTCAAGGCATTATCAGCTTTCCTGTTTTGGAACGTGTATTTGCCATCTGTTAATGCAGTCGCCTTGTGGTCATCCACCCTTTTAGTTTACAGGCTGCACTCCCCTGGTGATCACATTCTCCTCTCCAGAGCAGGCTAACTACCAGCTGCTCCTCCTCATAGGCGTTCATCCTTTCTGTCCCTGCTCCCTGCACCGTTTCGCGTTGCATGTACTCGCTTCCCAGTTCTCTGGTTGAGGTGCGTGTTTTCTGCCTTCTCTCCTCTTCCTACAGCCTTCCACTCCACAAGATAGTGTTCAGAATGCTTTATAACACCCATTATTCAACATATAGCTGTAACCCGCTAGACGTATTGAAACGTGCTAGAAACTAGCAAAAACAGCTAGAAAATGTACTTCCCTCGCGTTTTGGTAAATGCAGGGTACACGCGCCTAAACCAGAGAGCAGGGAAGCGAGCATTTCAGCAGTATAAATTCAGCCTGTGAACAACACATCTTGATCCTCCCTTTTATGGGAGAAGAGTGGTTCAAAAGAACAGGATTCGACTGAACTGCACGAACAGAGTGCAAAATGGGAATCCACCAGAATTCGCATTTTCCAAAACGCGAGGAAAGTACATTTTCTAGCTGTTTTTGCTAGTTTTTAGCACGTTTCAATACGTCTAGCGGGTTACGGCTATATGTTGAATAATGGGTGTTATAAAGCATTCTGAACACTATCTTGTGGAGCTCATTGGAAGGCTGTAGGAAGAGGAGAGAAGGCAGGGAACACGCATCTAAACCAGAGAGCTGGGAAGCGAGTACATGCAACGCGAAACGGTGCAGGGAGCAGGGACAGAAAGGATGAACGCCTATGAGGAGCAGCTGGTAGTTAGCCTTCTCTGGAGAGGAGAATGTGATCACCAGGGGAGTGCAGCCTGTAAACTAGAAGGGACGATGAACACAGGGCGACTGCATTAACAGATGGCAAATACACGTTCCAATACAGTCAGGAAAGCTGATAATGCATTGAATATTTCAGCCGTATACATTCAGCCTGTGAACAGCAGTAGATGTTGACCCCCCCTAGTATGGGAGAACAGTGGTTAAAAACTTCAGGATTCGACAACAAACGCACGAACACAGTACATACAACATGGGAACCCACCAGAATTCGGATTTACAAAAACGGGAGGGAAGTACATTTTCTAGCTATTTTTGCTAGTTTTTAGCACGTTTCAATACGTCTAGTGGGTTACAGTTTATGAAGCATTCTGAACACTATCTTGTGGAGCTCATTGGAAGGCTGTAGGAAGAGGAGAGAAGGCAGGGAACACGCATCTAAACCAGAGAGCTGGGAAGCGAGTACATGCAACGCGAATCGGTGCAGGGAGCTGGGACATGTAGGGTATTTTGTGGAGATTTGGGGCCTGACGGTATTTTATTACTGCCGAGAAATAACTTAGCAATAATCACTCTTTGTATTCAGATTTGGCCATGTGCAACAATAATACAATGGACATGCATTATTTCAGCACCCAGACCTGCATATTTGGTATACGTGGTTGGTGGTATTTTGGTGAGCATAATTCCCTTGTTTTATTTGTGGCCCCAATGTCCAGAATCCCTTATCTTCGCTTAGATTTTTCGTGTGATCACTAGAGAGACCTCAGACCTGCATTCTAGGGAAACCACAATTTCCAGGGATAGTGTTGGTGCGCCACCATGGGCAAACTCACTGACTTATTTACGACAGAGAGCTATATGTGGTAGTCTTGTGGTAATTTCCACTACCTTATATACGGTAGGGAGCTATGTTCAGAGAGTCTCTCTTCCCGTTGGCTCATGTACCTCCAACAAGTTATACTACAGTCACTCACAATTATTCATACTGATTCTGACATACACACATCTGTCTTAAAATGACCATTGCACTGTTTAAAAGTCTCCCCACATCATTGGCATTGTAATGGTAAATAGAAAATAAACCACCCGTCTGTTTTCAAATATTTTCTGTATTATAAAATTTGCATTTAGACATGATCTCATTTTTTTACAGCAATAAAAGGGAACAATCAAAGCATTTTCAATGACACACTGCAATTATAGTGGCGGAGAACAGAACTTAAATTGCAACATTAGCACTTGATTAAGACACGCACGGGACTTTCATTTTTCTACACTGACTGCATACTTTCGTGCACACACACAGCTCCCCCAGTTAGGTAATTACCTTATCTATTCAGAGTCGTCTCTCTGTGAATGTGGCTCTCTTGGCTTAACTCCAACAAAAAGGAACGCTTGCCTTCTCAAGCCGGAGTCATTGCCTGGAATTCTCAGCTTTTTCAGATAGGACTGCCTCTGCCAGTGGAAAGGTAATTCTTTCAGCTTTCCCCAGTCTCGACTGCAGCAGGACACCCCCACAGCCAGGTCTTCTCCCCAGTAGTGCAGAAAGATGTCTCCCTGTCTTTTTCCTTGCTACTGCCCACTAAAACTTTCCTCTCAGCCCTCTTTATGACGTGTTCCAATGAAATCCATCATCTCTCATCCTCCTACTTTTAAACAATAGCTTCGCTTATACATTTGCAATTGTTGCAAATCTGACTTCCTTCCTCCTGCAGTTACTGTGCACAACAACACGGATAATCAGGCAGAGAAGAGAGGAAAAATCTGCACACTCATTTAACTGGTTTTCAAAATATGCCTAATTCTGCAGTAGAGAACACATTTTATTAGTGAGTTATAATAAAATAAGGTTTTATTAGTCAGGTTAATGGTTAATATGTTAGCTGTTAATTTTCAAATGTGTCTCTAGCAATATAGGCATTTCAGGTGAAAAATAGTGTGCATTTTTAAATGAACACGTGTGCTTTTAACTGTAAAAATAGCTTTGCATCTTATATGTTAAAATCGTTTTTTGACTGAATAGCCTGTCTTTCCTTGTTAATCTGCTAACCCATATAGCAATGCACCGCACCCTTGTGGTGGTGCTGCAAAAAAAAAATTGCTACTTGTGCAGTAGTGCTGTAATGCTACTTGTGCAGTAGTGCTGTACTCTGTGCTGTAACATGCCAAATATCCTTACATATACCCTCCTTTTGTTTTTAGAACTTGGCTATAATCCAAGCCAATTCCTAAAAACAACTTGTTCTATTTTTTTTTTTACAATATAGCAATCCAACAAAATGAATATTCATGTGCATCAATGAAAATTTGCAATTACCATTTCATCTGAGTCCATCAGTTCATAAAATGTTCCACATTTGCCTTCTCGGTGGAAGTGGCATTACTTTAAGTTTAAATTTTCCAAGTCAATTAAAAACAATGAGATAAAACAACTAACTAAAACAAATAAGTAATATAACAAGTTAAAATAAATAATTAAAATAATAAATACGTGGAACTTCATATGCCGGAACTTTTGCTTTGTCTCTTTTGGTATGTCCCGGCCAGCGATGTTATTCGGTTCATTTGAGTACTCTTTCATCTTGGCAATCTTGAATCCACAGTAGTCATCTCTTTTGGCATTCCGGTTATTTTGTCTTCACCTCCACCTGGAGGCAGGCATCTTTTGGTCTTCATCCAGGGGACTCCAGGACTCCATCGTCTCCCGTGGCCTCTGATCCCGGAACCTCCGATCAAATAATGTTAATCGTCTAAATCAAAATAGAAAATAAACAGATTAAGTACATAGCACAATACTAACTTCATCCTTTTGCCAAAAATAAAACATGCTTGGTAAAAATACTTCGTTTTTTTTTTTTCTGAAATTAAACACAAGTTAAAAGAAAACAAACACATATAAAACAGCATTCAATATTTAATACACTTTCTCTCTGCACACCAACCACGAGCTTCCGTTATATGTGCATTTATTTATTTATTTATTTATTTATTTATTTATTTATTTATTTATTTATATTATATATTTTCACATATATTACAGTGTTTATGTGCCATCATAACAATCAACTTTTTTTTAACTTCTTTGTCACTGCCTCCTGATCACACCCATTTATTTTCTCAAGGGACTCTATCCGTTTCCACATGCTCAAGCTGCCTGATCTCATGTCTGGGATGGCATGGTTTGATTTGATTTACATGGACAAATTGCTCTATTGCTGTTTCACCTTCATTTTTCAAAATTTTATACACTACAGGAGATACTTTATCTATAATTCGAAATGGCCCCTGCCAGGCTGCCAGAAATTTAGAATTTTTCTGTTTACTTTTTCCAAAATGAAACTTGTACACCTGATCCCCTACATTGTATTCCTTTACTGATGTCTTTTTGTCATAATATGACTTAGCACTGTCAGCAGCTCTTTCCAGATTTCTCTGCACAAAAGCAAATGCATGTTGCAAATGCCTCCTCAGTTCATCAATATATTCATGAACTGTGGATGCACTCACTAGAGTTTGCTCATGTGTTCTGTATAGTAGGTGTTGTGGTAACACCATTTTCCTACCTGTTAAGACCTCATGGGGGCTAACACCTGTTGCTTTGGCAGGAGTCGACCTGATTGCCATCAAAACCAATGGTAAACGCAAATCCCAGCTGGAACCTGCTTCTGCCACAAATTTCTTTAAAATGTCCACAACAGACCTATTGCTTCTTTCAACTGTACCTGAAGACGCCGCCCGATATGCGATATGTAGTTTCCTTTTCACACCTAGTATTTGCCATACCTTACTCATTAGAGTACTTGTGAAATGACTTCCTCTGTCAGACTCAATTCTTTGTGGCAACCCAAACCTTGAGAACACATGGTTCACCAGCAATGTGGCTGCTGTTTGCGCACTACAATCTGGTGCAGGAATGCACTCAATCCACTTTGACATCAAACATACCACACTCAAAATATAACGGTGTCCCCTGCTCGACCTTTTTAAAGGACCTACATAGTCTATTTGCAAATCTGACCATGGGAGAGTTAGGCCTCTTTTCATCAATGGTGCTCTATGCATTGGTGAAGCAGGTTTAAATTGGGCGCATACTAGACATCCTCTAGTATATAATTCCACATCTTGGGACATATGTGGCCAGTAAGCATAATCTTTTAGTATTTCTAATGTCTTTTGTGAACCTCTATGGCCTGCAGTTATGGCATCGTGTGCATGGTGTAGCATTAGTCCTCTGAATGAAAGGGGTACTACCCACTGTATTTGCCCTGTTATGGACTCTCTAATCATGAGTCCATCCTGTAATCTAATTCGTGTTTTGTTCTTTAATAACACCCTCAACTCTTCTTTTCCCATACAATCATTTTCTGTTAAAGGATTTTGTTCAGGATCTATCAAATGATTATAATAGATTCCTAAAATTTGATCATTCTTTTGTGCCTCAATCAATTCTTGGTCTGGCGTGTCATGACTCCACTGCACCACCGGTTGATCTACCTCCTTTGGTGCTTTAGAACGTGTGACTGCATCAATTTGTATTTCACCCATTAAATAATCAATAGGTAGCAATTCTCCCATCACAGCCCCAATCTTAGCCAGATGGTCTGCCTTATCATTTCCCTCCTTATCCTCTCCTGGTGTTTTTAAATGCCCACGAATTTTTCTCCAGTATATTGTTAAATTATTTTCTGACACCAATTTGTCTATGGCTTGTATCATTTTTCCATGTTTAAGTGGCTTTTTGTTGTATGTAATCATGCCTCTTGCTTTCCAACCAGGCAAATACTCCACAAAGCTATTCCGTGCATAGTCAGAATCAGTCACCAGGACAATTTCACTGAACTTTTTATCAACTGCAGTAGCAATTGCTTTATAGATGGCTGCCAATTCCGCTACCTGACTGCTCCTATCTCCAATCCTCATCCCTATACTAGGAACGCCTTCACATTTCAACCAGACATTTCCTATTCCTGCCACTAATTGTTTATTACTGTCATTTTCAATGTGAAAAGCACAACCATCCACATATACAGTTGGCAAATCCTTGCATGTTTTTTCATCAAAAGCTTTGTGTGGTGATTGTTCAAACTCCTGCAAACTAGCTTCCACTTCCATTTCATTTGGTATTTGTTCAGCTGCACAGTCATGTAAGTCAGCTAACCCTTGAGTAATTGGGCTCTTTTTATTTTGTCCATATCTTACTTCTACGGGAAAACCTTGTAATGCCAGCGTCCATGAAGTGATTCTGGATTGCGCTAGATTGCCTGATCTAATTCTTTTACTCTCTAAAAATTGCAAAGGTTGATGATTTGTTTCAATAATCACCTTTTCTCCCTGAACAATGGGGCGGAAATGTTGTAGCGCCCACACAGTGGTTAATAGGGCCTTTTCGCATTCATTAAATTTCATTTCAACTTGGGAAAATGCCTTACTTGCATATGCAATGGTTTTGTGATTCAAATCGTGTTTTTGTGATAACACTGCTGACATACAATGTTCAGAAAAGCCTATTTCTATAAAGAAATCCCTGTCCTTTATGGGGTATGCTAAACATGGTGCCTTTACAAGACATTCCTTCAATCTAGCCACTGCATCAGACTGCTCTCTTTCCCATTTCCAGGGAGTATTTAGTTTAAGCAGTTTAGTCAATGGTTGAGTGATTTCTGCATAATTCTCAATAAACTTTCTGTTATAGCCTGTCATCCCTAATAAACTTTTTACTCCTTTCACATTTTTAGGATCTTTTAATCTTTGTATGGCCTCTATTTTCTTCCTTCGTGGATTTAGCCCATGTTCAGTCACTTCATGCCCTAGAAAGTTCACTTTTTTCTTGCACCATTGTGCTTTTTGCAAAGATACTTTGGCGCCTGCTTTCTGCAATTGGCCAAGCACATGTCTTATTTCATCAAAATGGCTTTTAAGGTTTTCATTTTTTATCAAGACATCATCCACATAAACTATTGTCCCTCTTTCCGCTGCATCTGGCATGGCCTTTCTCAAAAATATGCCAAATTCACTCCCACTATTGATGTACCCGAACGGAGCTCTAAGCCAGGCATATTGAGTCCTGTCAAATGTAAAGGAAAATAGGTGTTGTATCTCCTCTGCCAATGGCACACACCAATATCCAGATGTGAGATCTAACGTGGTAAATACATTTGAACCATGTATCTGAGCTAGGCCCTGATCAATGAATGGTAATGGCCATCTAGATACTGGTACTCTTTTATTTAACTCTCTTAAGTCTGCACACAGCCGCCATTGACCATTTGGCTTTAACACACCTAAAATAGGCGTATTGGATGTGCTATGAATGGGCCTAATTATTCCCCGTGATTCCAAATTTTTAATAATCTCTGCCAATGATTCTAAACATGCCAGCGGTAGTCTATACTGGCGTACAAACACTGGATTTCTGCTACAACCTTCTGGTAGTGTGGCCACATGTAAATCAGTTAAACCACAATCATAAGCATCTTTTGCAAATACATCCTTAAACTCCATAAATATTTCCCTCAGATTGCGTCGATCCTCATCGCTGTTACATGCATCCGCTAAGGAGATCTGCTCTTCTACCATTCTGGAAAATTCTGGAAACTCTTCTGGTAAAGGAATCTCAGCGCTTTCCTCTAACTGTGTGGCTGTGTCTTTTTGTAGAGCTGCCACTTTCAAATATTTTGGCATATCAGCTTCCACTTCAATGGGCTGATTTCCTGTTTCATTTTCATTTAAATTAAATATTATGCAATCCTCTTGATGGCAGCACACTGTCTCATTTGAATCATAAGGATACACAGAGTGAATTTTAAATATTCCTTTGGGCTGAGAGTCCAGGTGTTCTGGCAACTCGCCCTTGGCATCTACATATTTTTCAGGAATATTCCCAATCACCATGTTATTTAAATCTGCCGTATAATGTGATTTTTGTATGGCCATTCCTAATGGGGAGTTTTCCTCTAAATGAATGTCCTGACAACCTTTATTATTTACCATGATTTTTACAGATCCCTCACCAATGTCTACCAATGGAATGTATTCATAATCCAGGCCTTGCTGTTTTATGGATTCATTCAGGCATACAAATGCATCAGAGCCTTTCATCTGCTGTCCATTTTTGCATTTCAGTGTTATTGCAAACTGTTTTGTAAATGCAGGAACAATAGTATTTTTCCTCATCTGTAATTCGACTGCATAAGGAACTAGTTGTGCACAATGATAAGCCCTTCTTTTGTCTTCAAATTCAGGCGCCGGCCCACCTAGGCGTGACCATATTTTTTGATTAAGGAAATCTAACACCATACACATTCTGTGCATGATGTCATTGCCCATGTAAAATTCATTTTGTGCTCCACTCACTATCCATACATTATGGTAAATTGCTTTCTGCCCAATGCTAATTTTAAGCATGCATCTGCCTGTAATTCGGTTTTCAAAGTCTGGACTGTCCAACCCAGAAACATATTGGTTTTTAATCCTAAATTTCGGGATTTCTTCCCTCTCCATAATTTTTTGCAACAATTTCTCATTAATGAAACTCCTTTCATGTTCAAGCGCTAAAGTGGCTTTTATTGTTTTAAGATAATCATTTATACCAGCGTGAACCCATGGTTGCTCATCTTCCATGTGTATCTCTGCCAGAGTGGTAATGTGTTTTTCTGAATCTGTTTTAGGAACAATATTCTGTTTGCATGTATTCTCTTTTAAATAGAAACGTAATGTGTGTTCGTCTATGGCAGTCTGCCAATCTTTCCTTGGGTCCAAGTATATTTGTACAGGTAGTTTTTCATTGTCGCTCTGATCTTTGTCTTGACACCTTAATATAACAGTGACACTAGGTATGCAGCTATTCTGGAGATATACCTCCACAGCATCATTTGTTTTGGCAACGGTGTGACATTCTTTTATATTGCTGTTTTGTGATTTTAGTTTCTTAGGCCTCAATGGTTTTTTGGTTAAGGACCACAGCACTCCATTCACCCCATCTATGAGAGGAGACAATCTTTTCAGGCAATCTGTCCCCATCAGAAATGGAATTTCACAAATAGATGTGATCAATACCTCTTGTTTCATTCTGTGCTTTCCTATTTTTATGTCAACCTCAGTTACACCTATGATGGGCACCTCCTCCCCATTAAAGTTATGCACTGGGCCTTGATTTGCCTTCACTGTGATCTGACTCTGTGGAGGCCTCCCTTCATTGATACTCTTTACCAGCTCCTTGGACATAATTGTGGCCTGTGCGCCAGTGTCAATCATAGCAAAGGTGTGGCATTTTTCTTCTACAGTGATGGGTGCATAATATCTGTCCTCAACTTCCTCTAATACACATAAGAAATGTGAATTCTTACTGATTTCAGGGCTCACCTTTCTCAGGCCTTTTTCACTTTTGGCTAAGCACATTGGTAAATGAAAAGACATTTTTCCCTCCTTTTTACCCATTTCTGTGCGAGATATTTTATTCATTTCTCCATGTTCAGAGGTTTTTTGGAGTGTGGCCACCGTTCGCCCATCCATCTGGGTAACATCAGAGACCACATTACAACCTTCCAACTGAACATGTGTCACAACATCATTCAGCAATTTGTCATTTCTTAATTCTGTGCATTTGTGATCATTTAGTGTAATACCAGCCCTTTCAGCCTCTTCAAAAATATGTGGCTCAAAGAATTTTTCAGGTGATTGACTTGTACCCTCCTTGTGAGTATTTCCTTTTTCTGTCTGTGTTTGGTAATTGTTTTGCTTGCCCAGGGAAGGAGCTATGGCATCCTCACTTACTCCCTGTTCACTGGTATTCCCCATGCATGAGTCATTTTTCTTAAATCTGTCCCTTTGTTCTTTTGGAATTCCTAATGTTTCTTTTTCATTTGTGCAAATCTTTACTGTTTTATTTAGCTCTAAGTTAAACCGTACCTCTTTTTTAGAAGTATTTGCACTTTCTGTCACAATTTCATTTACTGGTACTTTCATTTTTAATCCATTAGACATCTCAGAGTCGTTATGCAAAATTATATCAGAGCTATCTGTCATTTTGGCACTGCAGTTATCATGAGTACTTAGTCACTTTTCGGAAGCCCCCCGGTCATTGCTATGGCCATCAGCCCCCTCTTTGGAAGGTTGTTTTTGCGCTGTATAGAGCTTTCCTATTTGCTCAGCTAACATTTTCACTTGGGCCTCAAGGCATTGGAACCTTTCCACCTCTCTAGGATCCTCTTTCTGTGGCCTAGGTCGATATTGGTTGTTTTCCCCCTGATTGGATCTATTCTGATACCTCTCAGGTGATTGATACCGGTTGGGATGGTTTCTGAACTCTTGATTCATTTGTGGAGGGGAGCGGGTTGCACCCATCCTTTGATTATAGTCCCCTGGTGGGGAATCATTGTACTGGCGTGGACTGTAGTTCACGTTTTGCTTCATGTCCTGTCTCTCAGATTGTGGGTACTGGCCCCTATATTGATTTCCATTATCAGTAAATCGATCCACATATCGGGGCCTATCCTGATTACCATATATCATGGTGCTGGGATCAAATCTGCTCTGTGTCCCCAATGACTGGTAGGGACCATCATTTCTTTGATCTTGATTTTGTCTCTGGTTATTGTTCATACCTGCCATATCAGACCGGTATCTTACCCGGGGTCTATCTCCTAAATATCTAGGGCTGATGTAGCTCTCTCTATTACTAGGATCATGTGATTGGAACATTGGTACAGTAAATGGCGATCTTTGTTGATTACCCCTTTGTTCAGGTGTCACATTATTTTTACCTTGGCTTTGAGCAGACTCAAGGGACATTTTGGCTGACCTGATTTCCATTACTGTGGCTGAGGGTTCTTTAGATTTAGGCCTGGTATCTTTCATTTTATCACTTTCTCTACCCTGACAATAGAGTACCTCATATAGCTTGGTGCTTTGATGTACAATCCATTCAAGGGACTTGTCACGGTCAAATTCACGGACCAATTGGGATATGATGTCTTTCTGTAGCCCATAGAAGTATGCGGTTTTAAACTCATTGGAATTTGAGTCAAAAGATACATCAAAGCGAGAGAATGCTCTTTTTAAGTCTTGTAAAAATTGGCGAGGTGATGTATTAGGTCCAGCAGTAATAGTGTACGCAACTTTCTTTGCCTCCTGCAATGACTGAAAAGGAGAAAAATGGCGCCTAATTTCTTTTTCAAACTCCAGCCATGTCATATTCTGCTGTTCATTTAATCCCCTTATGATGCTGGCCGTCGGGGCATCTAAAGTTAAATGAAAATATTGTCTGTACTGTTCCTTAGGTATCTGGAGCGCTTTAAAAATGTCATGCACCGCTTCTAAGTGATCCTCAATGCAGCATTCACCTCCCTTTTTAAATGGTTTGATCAGGGCTTTAATGGATTTCATTATTTTTATGGGGCTACTTGTTGCAATGCATGGAATTGCACTATTTTGTGATTCAATCCTGTTTTCAGGTGTATGAGATTGGTGGCTGCCCCCAATGGGAGTATCAAATCCCCCAAGGGCACTGCAACCAAGTTCAGTCACCGGCCCAGTCACTGGGGCACTAGCTCTTTGGGCAGAGCTAGAATTCACCTCCACTCCATTGAATGTGGTACCCTGCCGCCTCTCCTGGGACCTGGGAATGCACATTTGCTGTTCTAAGTCCTTACACTTTTTAAGGAGTCTGTTGGCTTCATCATGCAAATAATTATTTTCATCACTCATTTTATTAATTGCCTCCTGCATATCGCACATTTGCATTTGGCATTCATTGAACTCTTTACTTCTCTTGTCTCTTTCTTGGATCATTTTAATCATTTCTTGTTCTACACTCTGGAGATCACCTTCTTTTTCGCAATGTTCTTTTTGTAAAATCTGCATTTCTGAAACAACCTCATCTTTATCCTGCCTAATGTGATCCACTAAGGCTTTTAAGCGTGTCAATTCTTGCTCACTATCTTCAAATTGTTTCTTGCTTTTGGATAACTGAGTATCAAAGTCTCTGCATTTTAATTGCATGTCTTTTTGGCATACATCCAATTCTGCTCTCAACATTTCCTGATTTTTACTTGCCCCATCTAATTCAGTCTTTAACCTGTTAATTAGCTGAGTATCATTCTCTTGCATTCGCAGGGACTTGTTTAAAATAAACCATATTTTGCCGCATAGCCGTATTAAACAGTCTTTCTCTGCACTTTTATCGGCTGCATTCAATAATCTTGTAAGGCAGACCTGAATTATGCTGCCTTCTGCAAAAATATTGTCTAGTTTTTCTTTCTGCACCTCATCCTGAATGCGGTTACTCCATTCTAAGGTACTGTTCGAAGACCAATTCCCATGTGCAAATAACTTTGCCTCTAAATATTGCACTAGATCTGAGAATGTGGTTTCCCTTTGTGACATTCTGAAATTCGTTTTTAGTGGCACACTGCTATTATAAAATGGGTTCCCTTTAATGTGCAAATGGCAGTGTGAGACACGCTTGCCACGCCCAGTAGGTACTCTATGATCACTTTCCCGGCCTGCAACGCACCATAAATATGTAGGGTATTTTGTGGAGATTTGGGGCCTGACGGTATTTTATTACTGCCGAGAAATAACTTAGCAATAATCACTCTTTGTATTCAGATTTGGCCATGTGCAACAATAATACAATGGACATGCATTATTTCAGCACCCAGACCTGCATATTTGGTATACGTGGTTGGTGGTATTTTGGTGAGCATAATTCCCTTGTTTTATTTGTGGCCCCAATGTCCAGAATCCCTTATCTTCGCTTAGATTTTTCGTGTGATCACTAGAGAGACCTCAGACCTGCATTCTAGGGAAACCACAATTTCCAGGGATAGTGTTGGTGCGCCACCATGGGCAAACTCACTGACTTATTTACGACAGAGAGCTATATGTGGTAGTCTTGTGGTAATTTCCACTACCTTATATACGGTAGGGAGCTATGTTCAGAGAGTCTCTCTTCCCGTTGGCTCATGTACCTCCAACAAGTTATACTACAGTCACTCACAATTATTCATACTGATTCTGACATACACACATCTGTCTTAAAATGACCATTGCACTGTTTAAAAGTCTCCCCACATCATTGGCATTGTAATGGTAAATAGAAAATAAACCACCCGTCTGTTTTCAAATATTTTCTGTATTATAAAATTTGCATTTAGACATGATCTCATTTTTTTACAGCAATAAAAGGGAACAATCAAAGCATTTTCAATGACACACTGCAATTATAGTGGCGGAGAACAGAACTTAAATTGCAACATTAGCACTTGATTAAGACACGCACGGGACTTTCATTTTTCTACACTGACTGCATACTTTCGTGCACACACACAGCTCCCCCAGTTAGGTAATTACCTTATCTATTCAGAGTCGTCTCTCTGTGAATGTGGCTCTCTTGGCTTAACTCCAACAAAAAGGAACGCTTGCCTTCTCAAGCCGGAGTCATTGCCTGGAATTCTCAGCTTTTTCAGATAGGACTGCCTCTGCCAGTGGAAAGGTAATTCTTTCAGCTTTCCCCAGTCTCGACTGCAGCAGGACACCCCCACAGCCAGGTCTTCTCCCCAGTAGTGCAGAAAGATGTCTCCCTGTCTTTTTCCTTGCTACTGCCCACTAAAACTTTCCTCTCAGCCCTCTTTATGACGTGTTCCAATGAAATCCATCATCTCTCATCCTCCTACTTTTAAACAATAGCTTCGCTTATACATTTGCAATTGTTGCAAATCTGACTTCCTTCCTCCTGCAGTTACTGTGCACAACAACACGGATAATCAGGCAGAGAAGAGAGGAAAAATCTGCACACTCATTTAACTGGTTTTCAAAATATGCCTAATTCTGCAGTAGAGAACACATTTTATTAGTGAGTTATAATAAAATAAGGTTTTATTAGTCAGGTTAATGGTTAATATGTTAGCTGTTAATTTTCAAATGTGTCTCTAGCAATATAGGCATTTCAGGTGAAAAATAGTGTGCATTTTTAAATGAACACGTGTGCTTTTAACTGTAAAAATAGCTTTGCATCTTATATGTTAAAATCGTTTTTTGACTGAATAGCCTGTCTTTCCTTGTTAATCTGCTAACCCATATAGCAATGCACCGCACCCTTGTGGTGGTGCTGCAAAAAAAAAATTGCTACTTGTGCAGTAGTGCTGTAATGCTACTTGTGCAGTAGTGCTGTACTCTGTGCTGTAACATGCCAAATATCCTTACATATAGAAAGGATGAACGCCTATGAGGAGGAGCAGCTGGTAGCCTGCTCTGGAGAGGAGAATGTGATCACCAGGGGAGTGCAGCCTGTAAACTAGAACGGACGATGAACACAGGGCGACTGCATTAACAGATGGCAAATACACGTTCCAAAACCCACCAGAATTCGCATTTACAAAAACGCGAGGGAAGTACCTTTTCTAGCTATTTTTGCTAGTTTTTAGCACGTTTCAATACGTCTAGCGGGTTACAGCTATATGATGAATAATGGGTGTTATAAAGCATTCTGAGCAATGTGTATCTTTTGGAGCTCATTTGTTGATTTGAAGGCAGCGGGAAGAGGAGAGAAGGCATAACACGCTTCTAAACCACAGAGCTGGGAAGCGAGTACTTGCAACGCGAAACTGTGCAGGGAGCAGGGAAACAAAAGAAGAACGCCTCTGAGGACGAACAGCGTCTAAACCAGAGAGCAGGGAAGCGAGTGTTTGCAACGCGAAACGGAGCAGGGATCAGGGACAGAAAGGATGAACGCCTCTGAGAATGTGATCAACAGGGGAGTGCAGCCTGTAAAGTAGAAGGGACGATGAACACAGAGCGACTGCATTAACAGATGGCAAATACACGTTCCAAAACAGTCAGGAAAGCTGATAATGCCTTGAAGATTTCAGCCGTATACAATCAGCCTGTGAACAGCAGTAGATGTTGACCCCCCCCTTGTATGGGAGAACAGTGGTTAAAAACTTCAGGATTCGACAACAAACGCTCGGACACAGTACATACACTGTGTATCTTTTGAAGCTCATTTGTTGATTTGAAGGCAGCAGGAAGAGGAGAGGAGGCAGGGAACACGCGTCTAAACCAGAGAGCTGGGAAGCGAGTACTTGCAACGCGAAACGGTGCAGGGAGCAGGGATAGAAAGGGAGAATTCCACTGAGGAGGAACAGCTGGCAGTTAGCCTTCTTTGGAGATGAGAACTTGATCACCACGGGAGAGGATTGTTGAGAGGGTTACAGAGGGGGAGGTCTGAGATCTGAAAATCCTGAGTTTTCCCTGCAGTGTGTAGGGCCAGCGACATGAAGAGTTGCAGATCTCGTAAAAGTCCAGGTCAGGAAGCATACAGGTTCATGTTGAATTCTCCAAGTAGGCGGAGTTGAGTGGTAGGAGGCTAGGATGGAGAAGTCCATCCACTGAGAG
The DNA here is from genome assembly GCF_040938575.1 of Ambystoma mexicanum. Taxonomy (NCBI): domain Eukaryota; kingdom Metazoa; phylum Chordata; class Amphibia; order Caudata; family Ambystomatidae; genus Ambystoma; species Ambystoma mexicanum. Next base: position 1,153,723,527 of record NC_090934.1, read on the forward strand.
AGGAAGGGGGTAGGCAAATAGCCACGGTGAGAGATTCGCCAGGAAAGAGAGAATGCATGCAGACAAGGCATTCGTGAGAGGAGTCGGCCTGCAAAGGAAAGCAATTTACTACAGGAATCAAGGATACTCCCCCTCAAGAACGGTTGGATTTGGGCATGGAGAGGAACTCGTCATCATGGAGGAAAGTGTCAAAGCTCGAGACAGCGCTGGGTCAACCATGTCTCGGTGAGACCAAGAACATCAAGGTCGGGTTCTTCCAGGAAATGGCAGATGTCAGATGAGTGTTTGAAAATGAGAGAGTTGAGAGTGGGGAGGGGTACAAATCAGTAATCCCTGCGGAGGTGTAGAAGGAGCCTGACCTAGGGTAGATGAGGAAGGAGAGAGGAAAGGAAGCAGAAGAAGGGAGAGAAGAGACAGCAGGAGTGCATGATCAATCCGGGAGCTAGGAGTGGTGAGAAGGTTAGACGGGGAGGTCTGAGTCTCAGGATTGGAATGGGAAGTTCGATATCACATGTCATGCTATAGGAAGAGTCTCAGGATTGGAATGGGAAGGAGTTGGATATGACATCTCTTGTTATAGGGAGGGTCTCAGGTTTGGTATTAGAATCACATCCTTTGGGAAGGGACTCGAGTTTGGTATTTTAAGGAGCGAGATAGTAAATCTCATCCTATTGGAAGGGTCTCGGGTTTGGTATTGGAAGAAATGAGATTTCAAATCTCAGGCTGTGGGAATGGTCTCGGGTTTGGTAATGGAAGGGGTGAGAAATCACATTTCATGTTACAGGAAGGGTGACAAGTTTGGAATGGGAAGGAGTTGGATATCACATGAAGGGGCTCAGATTTGGTATTATAGCATAGAGATAACACATCTCGTTATAGGAAGGGTCTCGATTGGAATGGGAAGGAGTTGGATATCACATCTCATGCTATAGGGAGGGTCTCAGGTTTGATATTAGAAGCATTGAAATATCACATCTCATGCTATCGGAAGGGTCTCAGGATTGGAATGGAAGGAGTTGGATATCACATATGCTAAAGGCAAGGTTTCATGTTTCGAAGGGGAAGGATTTGGATCTCACATCTCATTTTTCAGTACGGGTCTCAGGTTTGGTATTAGAAGCGTGGAGATATCACATCTCAAGCTATCTCAGGATTGGAATGGGAAGGAGTTTGATATCACATCTCGAGCTATAGGAAGGGTCTCAGGTTTGGGAAGGGAAGGATTGGGATTTCACATCTCGTTATAGGATGGTTCTCATGTTTGTTTTTAGAAGCATTGAGATATCAAATCTCATGCTATTGGAAGGATCTCAGGTTTGGTATTAGAAGCATTGAGATATCACATCTCATGCTATAGGAAGGGTCTCAGGATAGGAATGTGAAGGATTTGGATATCACATCATACTAAAGGTAGGGTCTCAGGTTTGGTATAAGCATTGAGATATCACATCTCTGCTATCGGAAGAGTCTCAGGATTGGATTGGGAAGGAGTTGGATATCCCTTCTCATGCTATAGGAAGGGTCTCAGGTTGGAATGGGAAGGAGTTGGATATCACCTCACATGCTATAGGAAGTTTCTCAAGATTGAAATGGGAAGGATTTGGATATCACATCTCTTGCTATAGGAAGGGTCTCAGGTTTTTTATTAGAAACATTGAGATATCACATCTCATGCTATAGGAAGGGTTTCAGGATTGGAATGGGAAGGATTTGGATATCACATCTCATGCTAAAGGAAGGGTCTCAGGTTTGGAAGGGGAAGGATTTGGATATCATATCTCATGCTATATAGGGCGGGTCCCAGGTTTGGTATTAGAAGCATTGAGATATCACATCTCATGGCATAGGAAGGGTCTCAGGATTGGAATGGGAAGGAGTTGGATATCACATCTCATCCAATAGAAAGGGTCTCAGGTTTGGAATGGGAAGGAATTGGATATCACATCATGTTATAGGAAGGATCTCAGGATTGGAATGGGAAGGATTTGGATATCCCTTCTCATGCTATAGGAAGTGTCTCAGGTTGGAATGGGAAGGAGTTGGATATCATATCTCGTTATAGGAAGGGTCTCAGGATTGGAATGGGAAGGATTTGGATATCACATCTCTTGCTATAGGAAGGGTCTCAGGTTTTTTATTAGAAACATTGAGCTATCACATCTCATGCTATAGGAAGGGTCTCAGGATTGGAATGGGATGGAGTAGGATATCACATCGCAAGCTATCTCGGGATTGGAATGGGAAGGAGTTTGATATCACATCTCAAGCTATAGGAAGGGTCTCAGGTTTGGAAGGGGAAGGATTTGGATCTCACATCTCATGTTTTAGGACGGGTCTCAGGTTTGGTATTAGAAGCATTGAGATATCACATCTCATGGTATAGGAAGGGTCTCAGGATTGGAATGGAAAGGAGTTGGCTATCACATCTCAAGCTATCTCAGGATTGGAATGGGAAGGAGTTTGATATCACATCTCAAGCTATAGGAAGGGTCTCAGGTTTGGAAAGGGAAGGATTTGGATTTCACATCTCATGTTATAGGATGGTTCTCATGTTTGGTTTTAGTAGCATTGAGATATCACATCTCATGCTATCGGAAGGGTCTCAGGTTTGGAAAGGGAAGGATTTGGAGTTCACATGTTATAGGATGGTTCTCAGGTTTGGTTTTAGAAGCATTAAGATATAACATCTCATGCTATAGGAAGGGTCTCAGGTTTGGAATGGGAAGGAGTTGATATCACATCTCATGCTAAAGGAAAGGTCTCAGGTTTGGAAGGGGAAGGATTTGGATCTCACATCTCATGTTTTAGGATGGGTCTCAGGTTTGGTATTAGAAGCATTGAAATATGACATCTCATGGTATAGGAAGGGTCTCAGGTTAGGAAAGGGAATGATTTGGATTTCACATCTCATGTTATAGGATGGTTCTCATGTTTGGTTTTAGAAGCATTGAGATATCACATCTCATGCTATAGGAAGGGTCTCAGGTTTGGAATGGGAAGGAGTTTGATATCACATCTCATGTTATAGGAAGGATCTCAGGTTTGGTATTAGAAGCATTGAGATATCACATCTCATGCTATAGGAAGGGTCTCAGGATTGGAATCGGAAGGAGTTGTATATGACATCTCATGTTATAGGAAGGATCTCAGGTTTGGTAGAAGCATTGAGATATCACATCTCATGCCATAGGAAGGGTCTCAGGATTGGAATCGGAAGGAGTTGTATTGGAATCTCATGCCATAGGAAGGGTCTCAGGTTTGGTATAAGCATTGAGATATCACATCTCTGCTATCGGAAGGGTCTCAGGATTGGAATGGGAAGGAGTTGGATATCCCATCTCGTTATAGGAAGGGTCTCAGGATTGGTATTAGAAGCATTGAGATATCACATCTCATGCTATAGGAAGGGTCTAAGGTTTGGAAAGGGGAAGGATTTGGGTATCACATCTCATGTTATAGGACCGGTCTCAGGTTTGGTATTAGAAGCATTGAGATATCAAGTCTCATGGTATAGGACGGGTCTCAGAATTGGAATGGGAAGGAGTTGGATATCACCTCTCAAACTATAGGAAGGGTCTCAGGATTGGAATGGGAAGGAGTTTGATATCACATCTCATGCCATGGTATGGGTCTCAGGTTTTGTAGAAGCATTGGGATATCACATCACATGCTATCGGAAGGGTATCGGGATTGGATTTGGAAGGAGTTGGATATCCCATCTCATGCTATAGGCAGGGTCTAAGGTTGGAATGGGAAGGAGTTGGATATCACATCTCATGTTATAGGAAGGTTCTCAGGATTGGAATGGGAAGGACTTGGATATCACATCTCATTCTATAGGAAGGCTCTCAGGGTTGGAAGGGGAAGGAGTTGGATATCACATTTCATGTTAGAGGTAAGATCTCAGGTTTGGTATTAGAGGCATTGAGATATCACATCTCATGCCATCAGAAGGGTCTCAGGATTGGAATGGGAAGGAGTTAGATATCACATCTCATGATAAAGGGAGGGTCTAAGGTTTGGAAGGGGAAGGATTTGGACATCACATCTCATGTTATAGGAAGGATCTCAGGTTTGGTATTAGAAGCATTGAGATATCACATCTCTGCTATCGGAAGGGTCTCAGGATTGGAATGGGAAGGATTTGGACATCACATCTCATGCTATCGGAAGGGTCTCAGGTTTGGTATTAGAAGCATTGAGATATCACATCTCTGCTATCGGAAGGGTCTCAGGATTGGAATGGGAAGGACTTGGATATCACAATTCATGTTATAGGAAGGGCCTCAGGTTTGGTATTAGAAGCATTGAGATATCACATCTCATGCTATAGGAAGGGTCTCAGGATTGGAATGGGAAGGACATGGATATCACATCTCATGTTATAGGAAGGGTCTCAGGTTTGGTATTAGAAGCATTGAGATATCACATCTCATGCTATAGGAAGGGTCTCAGGAATGGAATGGGAAGGACTTGGATATCACATCTCATGATACAGGAAGGGTCTAAGGTTTGGAAGGGGAAGGATTTGGATATCACATCTCATGTTATTGGACCGGTCTCAGGTTTGGTATTAGAAGCATTGAGATATCAAGTCTCATGGTATAGGACGGGAGTTTGATATCACATCTCATGCCATGGTATGGGTCTCAGGTTTTGTAGAAGCATTGGGATATCACATCTCATGATATCGGAAGGGTATCAGGATTGGATTTGGAAGGAGTTGGATATCCCATCTCATGCTATAGGAAGGGTCTCAGGATTGGAATGGGAAGGACTTGGATATCACATCTCATGCTGTAGGAAGGCTCTCAGGTTTGGAAAGGGAAGGAGTTGGATATCACATTTCATGTTAGAGTTAGGATCTCAGGTTTGGTATTAGAGGCATTGAGATATCACATCTCATGCTATCAGAAGGGTATCAGGATTGGAATTGGAAGGAGTTGGATATCAAATCTCATGCTATAGGAAGGGTCTCAGTTTTGGTAGAAGCATTGCGATATCACATCTCATGCTATAGGAAGGGTCTCAGGATTGGAATTGGAAGGAGTTGGATATCAAATCTCATGCTATAGGAAGGGTCTCAGGTTTGGTATAAGCATTGAAATATCACATCTCTGCTATCGGAAGGGTCTCAGGATTGGAATGGGAAGGACTTAGATATCACATCTCATGCTATAGGAAGGATCTCAGGTTTGGTATTAGAAGCATTGAGATATCACATCTCATGCTATAGGAAGGGTCTCAGGATTGGAATCGGAAGGAGTTGTATATGACATCTCATGCCATAGGAAGGGTCTCAGGTTTGGTATAAGCATTGAGATATCACATCTCTGCTATCGGAAGGGTCTCAGGATTGGAATGGGAAGGAGTTGGATATCCCATCTCGTTATAGGAAGAGTCTCAGGTTTGGTATTAGAAGCATTGAGATATCACATCTCATGCTATAGGAAGGGTCTAAGGTTTGGAAAGGGGAAGGATTTGGGTATCACATCTCATGTTATAGGACCGGTCTCAGGTTTGGTATTAGAAGCATTGAGATATCAAATCTCATGGTATAGGTCGGGTCTCAGAATTGGAAAGGGAAGGAGTTGGATATCACATCTCAAGCTATAGAAAGGGTCTCAGGATTGGAATGGGAAGGAGTTTGATATCACATCTCATGCCATGGTATGGGTCTCAGGTTTTGTAGAAGCATTGGGATATCACATCACATGCTATAGGCAGGGTCTAAGGTTGGAATGGGAAGGAGTTGGATATCACATCTCATGTTATAGGAAGGGTCTCAGGATTGGAATGGGAAGGACTTGATATCACATCTCATTCTATAGGAAGGCTCTCAGGGTTGGAAGGGGAAGGAGTTGGATATCACATTTCATGTTAGAGGTAGGATCTCAGGTTTGGTATTAGAGGCATTGAGATATCACATCTCATGCCATCAGAAGGGTCTCAGGATTGGAATGGGAAGGAGTTGGATATCACATCTCATCCAATAGGAAGGGTCTCAGGTTTGGAATGGGAAGGAATTGGATATCACATCATGTTATAGGAAGGATCTCAGGATTGGAATGGGAAGGATTTGGATATCCCTTCACATGCTATAGGAAGTGTCCCAGGTTGGAATGGGAAGGAGTTGGATATCACATCTCGTTATAGGAAGGGTCTCAGGATTGGAATGGGAAGGATTTGGATATCACATCTCTTGCTATAGGAAGGGTCTCAGGTTTTTTATTAGAAACATTGAGCTATCACATCTCATGCTATAGGAAGGGTTTCAGGATTGGAATGGGAAGGATTTGGATATCACATCTCATGCTAAAGGAAGGGTCTCAGGTTTGGAAGGGGAAGGATTTGGATATCATATCTCATGTTATAGGGCGGGTCCCATGTTTGGTATTAGAAGCATTGAGATATCACATCTCATGCTATAGGAGGAGTCTCAGTATTGGAATGGGAAGGAGTTGGATATCACGTCTCATGTTATAGGAAGGGTCTCAGAATTGGAATGGCAAGAAGTTGGATATCACATCTCATGCTAAAGGAAGGGTCTCAGGTTTGATAGAAGCATTGAGATATCACATCTCATGCTATAGGAAGGAACTCAGGATTGCAATGGGAAGGAGTTGGATATCACATCTCATGCCATAGGATGGGTCATCAGGTTTGGTATAAGCATTGAGATATCACATCTCTGCTATCGGAAGGGTCTCAGGATAGGAATGGGAAGGACTTAGATATCACATCTCATACTATAGGGAGGGTCTCAGTTTTGATGTTAGAAGCATTGAGCTATCACATCTCATGCTATCGGAGGGGTCTCAGGATTGGAATGGGATGGAGTTGGATATCACATCTCAAGCTATCTCGGGATTAGAATGTGATGGAGTTTGATATCACATCTCAAGCTATAGGAAGGGTCTCAGGTTTGGAAGGGGAAGGATTTGGATCTCACATCTCATGTTTTAGGACGCGTCTCAGGTTTGGTATTAGAAGCATTGAGACATCACATCTCATGGTATAGGAAGGGTCTCAGGATTGGAATGGGAAGGAGTTTGATATCACATCTCAAGCTATAGGAAGGGTCTCAGGTTTGGAAAGGGAAGGATTTGGATTTCACATCTCATGTTATACGATGGTTCTCATGTTTGGTTTTAGTAGCATTGAGATATCACATCTCATGCTATCGGAAGGGTCTCAGGTTTGGAAAGGGAAGGATTTGGAGTTCACATGTTATAGGAAGGTTCTCAGGTTTCGTTTTAGAAGAATTAAGATATAACATCTCATGCTATAGGAAGGGTCTCAGGTTTGGAATGGGAAGGAGTTGATATCACATCTCATGCTAAAGGAAAGGTCTCAGGTTTGGAAGGGGAAGGATTTGGATCTCACATCTCATGTTTTAGGACGGGTCTCAGGTTTGGTATTAGAAGCATTGAAATATCACATCCCATGGTATAGGAAGGGTCTCAGGATTGGAATGGGAAGGATTTGGATATCACATCTCATGCCATAGGATGGGTCATCAGGTTTGGTATAAGCATTGAGATATCACATCTCTGCTATCGGAAGGGTCTCAGGATAGGAATGGGAAGGACTTAGATATCACATCTCATACTATAGGGAGGGTCTCAGTTTTGATGTTAGAAGCATTGAGCTATCACATCTCATGCTGTCGGAAGGGTCTCAGGATTGGAATGGGATGGAGTTGGATATCACATCTCAAGCTATCTCGGGATTAGAATGTGATGGAGTTTGATATCACATCTCAAGCTATAGGAAGGGTCTCAGGTTTGGAAGGGGAAGGATTTGGATCTCACATCTCATGTTTTAGGACGGGTCTCAGGTTTGGTATTAGAAGCATTGAGACATCACATCTCATGGTATAGGAAGGGTCTCAGGATTGGAATGGGAAGGAGTTTGATATCACATCTCAAGCTATAGGAAGGGTCTCAGGTTTGGAAAGGGAAGGATTTGGATTTCACATCTCATGTTATAGGATGGTTCTCATGTTTGGTTTTAGTAGCATTGAGATATCACATCTCATGCTATCGGAAGGGTCTCAGGTTTGGAAAGGGAAGGATTTGGAGTTCACATGTTATAGGAAGGTTCTCAGGTTTCGTTTTAGAAGAATTAAGATATAACATCTCATGCTATAGGAAGGGTCTCAGGTTTGGAATGGGAAGGAGTTGATATCACATCTCATGCTAAAGGAAAGGTCTCAGGTTTGGAAGGGGAAGGATTTGGATCTCACATCTCATGTTTTAGGACGGGTCTCAGGTTTGGTATTAGAAGCATTGAAATATCACATCTCATGGTATAGGAAGGGTCTCAGGATTGGAATGGGAAGGAGTTGGATAACACATTGAATGGGAAGGAGTTTGATATCACATCTCAAGCTATAGGAAGGGTCTCAGGTTTGGAAAGGGAATGATTTGGATTTCACATCTCATGTTATAGGATGGTTCTCATGTTTGGTTTTAGAAGCATTGAGATATCACATCTCATGCTATCGGAAGGGTCTCAGGTTTGGAATGGGAAGGAGTTTGATATCACATCTCATGTTATAGGAAGGATCTCAGGTTTGGTATTAGAAGCATTGAGATATCACATCTCATGCTATAGGAAGGGTCTCAGGATTGGAATCGGAAGGAGTTGTATATGACATCTCATGCCATAGGAAGGGTCTCAGGTTTGGTATAAGCATTGAGATATCACATCTCTGCTATCGGAAGGGTCTCAGGATTGGAATGGGAAGGAGTTGGATATCCCATCTCGTTATAGGAAGGGTCTCAGGTTTGGTATTAGAAGCATTGAGATATCACATCTCATGCTATAGGAAGGGTCTAAGGTTTGGAAAGGGGAAGGATTTGGGTATCACATCTCATGTTATAGGACCGGTCTCAGTTTTGGTTTTAGAAGCATTGAGATATCAAATCTCATGGTATAGGTCGGGTCTCAGAATTGGAATGGGAAGGAGTTGGATATCACATCTCAAGCTATAGAAAGGGTCTCAGGATTGGAATGAGGAGTTTAATATCACATCTAATGCCATGGTATGGGTCTCAGGTTTTGTAGAAGCATTGGGATATCACATCACATGCTATAGGCAGGGTCTAAGGTTGGAATGGGAAGGAGTTGGATATCACATCTCATGTTATAGGAAGGGTCTCAGGATTGGAATGGGAAGGACTTGGATATCACATCTCATTCTATAGGAAGGCTCTCAGGGTTGGAAGGGGAAGGAGTTGGATATCACATTTCATGTTAGAGGTAGGATCTCAGGTTTGGTATTAGAGGCATTGAGATATCACATCTCATGCCATCAGAAGGGTCTCAGGATTGGAATGGGAAGGAGTTGGATATCACATCTCATGCTAAAGGGAGGGTCTAAGGTTTGGAAGGGGAAGGATTTGGACATCACATCTCATGTTATAGGAAGGATCTCAGGTTTGGTATTAGAAGCATTGAGATATCACATCTCATGCTATCCGAAGGGTCTCAGGTTTGGTATAAGCATTGAGATATCACATCTCTGTTATCGGAAGGGTCTCAGGATTGGAATGGGGAAGGATTTGGGTATCACATCTCATGTTATAGGACCGGTCTCAGGTTTGGTATTAGAAGCATTGAGATATCAAATCTCATGGTATAGGTCGGGTCTCAGAATTGGAATGGGAAGGAGTTGGATATCACATCTCAAGCTATAGAAAGGGTCTCAGGATTGGAATGGGAAGGAGTTTGATATCACATCTCATGCCATGGTATGGGTCTCAGGTTTTGTAGAAGCATTGGGATATCACATCACATGCTATAGGCAGCGTCTAAGGTTGGAATGGGAAGGAGTTGGATATCACATCTCATGTTATAGGAAGGGTCTCAGGATTGGAATGGGAAGGACTTGGATATCACATCTCATTCTATAGGAAGGCTCTCAGGGTTGGAAGGGGAAGGAGTTGGATATCACATTTCATGTTATAGGAAGGATCTCAGGTTTGGTATTAGAGGCATTGAGATATCACATCTCATGCCATCAGAAGGGTCTCAGGATTGGAATGGGAAGGAGTTGGATATCACATCTCATGCTAAAGGGAGGGTCTAAGGTTTGGAAGGGGAAGGATTTGGACATCACATCTCATGTTATAGGAAGGATCTCAGGTTTGGTATTAGAAGCATTGAGATATCACATCTCATGCTATCCGAAGGGTCTCAGGTTTGGTATAAGCATTGAGATATCACATCTCTGTTATCGGAAGGGTCTCAGGATTGGAATGGGAAGGACTTGGATATCACAATTCATGTTATAGGAAGGGTCTCAGGTTTGGTATTAGAAGCATTGAGATATCACATCTCATGCTATAGGAAGGGTCTCAGGATTGGAATGGGAAGGACTTGGATATCACATCTCATGTTATAGGAAGGGTCTCAGGTTTGGTATTAGAAGCATTGAGATATCACATCTCATGCTATAGGAAGGGTCTCAGGAATGGAATGGGAAGGGCTTGGATATCACATCTCATGATACAGGAAGGGTCTAAGGTTTGGAAAGGGAAGGATTTGGATATCACATCTCATGTTATTGGACCGGTCTCAGGTTTGGTATTAGAAGCATTGAGATATCAAGTCTCATGGTATAGGACGGGAGTTTGATATCACATCTCATGCCATGGTATGGGTCTCAGGTTTTGTAGAAGCATTGGGATATCACATCTCATGCTATTGGAAGGGTATCAGGATTGGATTTGGAAGGAGTTGGATATCCCATCTCATGCTATAGGAAGGGTCTCAGGATTGGAATGGGAAAGACTTGGATATCACATCTCATGTTGTAGGAAGGCTCTCAGGTTTGGAAAGGGAAGGAGTTGGATATCACATTTCATGTTAGAGGTAGGATCTCAGGTTTGGTATTAGAGGCATTGAGATATCACTTCTCATGCTATCATAAGGGTATCAGGATTGGAATGGGAAGGAGTTGGATATCACATCGCATGCTAAAGGGAGGGTCTCAGGTTTGGAAGGGGAAGGATTTGGATATCACATCTTATGTTATATTAAGGATCTCAGGTTTGGTATTAGAAGCATTGAGATATCACATCTCATGCTATCGGAAGGATCTCAGGTTTGGTATTAGAAGCATTGAGATATCACATCTCATGCTATAGGAAGGGTCTCAGGATTGGAATGGGAAGGAGTTGGATATCACATCTCATGTTATAGGAAGGATCTCAGGTTTGGTATTAGAAGCATATAGATATCATATCTCATGCTATAGGAAGGGTCTCATGATTGGAATGGGAAGGAGTTGGATATCACATCTTATGCTAAAGGAAGGGTCTCAGTTTTGGTAGAAGCATTGCGATATCACATCTCATGCTATAGGAAGGGTCTCAGGATTGGAATCGGAAGGAGTTGGATATCACGTCTCATGTTATAGGAAAGGTCTCAGGATTGGAATGGGAAGGAGTTAGATATCACATCTCGAGCTATAGGAAGGGTCTCAGGTTTGGGAAGGGAAGGATTGGGATTTCACATCTCGTTATAGGATGGTTCTCAGGTTTGTTTTTAGAAGCATTGAGATATCAAATCTCATGCTATTGGAAGGGTCTCAGGTTTGGAATGGGAAGGAGTTGGATATCACATCTCATGTTATAGGAAGGATTTCAGGTTTGGTATTAGAAGCATTGAGATATCACATATCATGCTATAGGAGGAGTCTCAGGATTGGAATGGGAACGAGTTGGATATCACATCTCATGTTATAGGAAGGGTCTCAGGATTGGAATGGCAAGGAGTTGGATATCACATCTCATGCTATAGGGAGGGTCTCAGGTTTGATATTAGAAGCATTGAGATATCAAATCTCATGCTATCGGAAGGGTCTCAGGATTGGAATGGGAAGGAGTTGGATATCACATATGCTAAAGGAAAGGTCTCAGGTTTGGAAGGGGAAGGATTTGGATCTCACATCTCATGTTTTAGGAAGGATCTCAGGTTTGGTATTAGAAGCATTGAGATATCACATCTCATGCTATAGGAAGGGTCTCAGGATTGGAATGTGAAGGATTTGGATATCACATCATACTAAAGGTAGGGTCTCAGGTTTGGTATAAGCATTGAGATATCACATCTCTGCTATCGGAAGGGTCTCAGGATTGGATTGGGAAGGAGTTGGATATCCCTTCTCATGCTATAGGAAGGGTCTCAGGTTGGAATGGAAAGGAGTTGGATATCACATCTCATGCTATAGGAAGGGTCTTGTAGGGTATTTTGTGGAGATTTGGGGCCTGACGGTATTTTCTTACCGCCGAAAAATAACTTAGCAACAATCACTCCTTGTATTCAGATTGGGCCATGTACAACAATAATACAGTGGACATGCATTATTTCAGCACACAGACATGCGTATTTGGTATGCGTGGTTGGTATGCGTGGTTGGTGGTATTTTGGTGAGCATAATTCCCTTGTTTTATTTGTGGCCCCAATATCCAGAACCCCTTATTTTTGCTTAGATTTTTCGTGTAATCACTAGAGAGACCTCAGGCTTGCATTTCAGGAACACCACATTTTCATTTTTAGTGTGCCACCATGGGCAATTTCTCTCTGTCTTATCTACGGCAGCGAGCTATCATGTGGTATTTTCACTATCTTATATACGGTAGTGAACTATGTCCCGGGCCTCCCTTTTTGCCGATTCATAGACCTCTGACAAACTACAACACACACAGTTAGTTATAACTGCTCATACTGAATTACATTGTGCACACGGCTGCAGCCAAATTTGATGTTTAGCTACCTTGAAAATGACAATTGCACTGTCTAAACATCTCCCCACATCATCAGCACTGTTTTGGTAAATATAAAACACACCACCCGTCTGCTTTCAAATATTTTTGTGTATTATAAAAGTTGCATTTAAACACGATCTCACTCTTTACAGAAATAAATAAAATAGCACAGTAACAGCATTGTCTATACACTGAAAAGAGAGTGGCGGAGACAAGAACTCAATTTGCAACATTAAACATGTGATTAAAGCACAGGAATCTCCTTTCCGACACTGACTGAATATTCTCGTACACACTCAGCCCCCACACTTCTGTAATTACCTTATCTGTTCAGCATGAGTTTTCTTCAGCTGTTCTCTTTCTGAATTTGGCTCCCTTGAAGACTAACCCCGGTGAAAACAAGCGTCTTTCGTTCTCAAACCGGGGTTATTGCCTGGAATTCTCAGCTTTTGCAGCAGGAATGCTTCAGCCAGGAAAACAGGTCCTTCTCCCAGCTCTGCCAAATCCCGACTGTCCTCCCCCTCTCTTCAAGCTCCCCCAGCAAGACTCTCATCACTGCCTCTAGCATGATACTTGCTATGACGCTGCTCCAATCAGAATCAATCATGCCATCTCCTCCCTCACTACACAATGGCTCATTTCTACAGTAATTATTTGTAACCAACTGATTTCCTGTTCCTTCGAGCCCTTTTGCTTCCTGTAGTTATGTGGACAGAGCAGCAGAGAAAAAGAAAAAAATGAATGTGCGTTTAAAAGTTCACTTTCAGAGTAGGCCTAATTCTGCAGTGGAGACACATTTTTATTAGTGGGTTATGTTAAATGCAGTTTTATTAGTCAGGTTATTTATTAATAATGTTAGTTATTAATTTTCAAATGTGTCTCTTGCACCACAGGCATTTCAGGTGAAAAATAGTGTGCATTTTTGAGTGTGCACGTGTGCTTTTAACTGTAAAAATAGATTTGCATCTTATATGTTAAAATCGTTTTTGACTGAATAGCCTGTCTTTACTTATATGTCCATGTTAATCTGGCCACACATTTAGCAATGCACCACACCCATGTGGTGGTGCTGCATCAAAACAAAAAAAATTGCTATCTGTGCAGTAGTGCTGTACTCTGTGCTGTAACACGCCAAATATCCTTACAGTCTCAAGATTGAAATGGGAAGGATTTGGATATCACATCTCTTGCTATAGGAAGGGTCTCAGGTTTTTTATTAGAAACATTGAGATATCACATCTCATGCTATAGGAAGGGTTTCAGGATTGGAATGGGAAGGATTTGGATATCACATCTCATGCTAAAGGAAGGGTCTCAGGTTTGGAAGGGGAAGGATTTGGATATCATATCTCATGTTATAGGGCGGGTCCCATGTTTGGTATTAGAAGCATTGAGATATCACATCTCATGCTATAGGAGGAGTCTCAGGATTTGAATGGGAAGGAGTTGGATATCACGTCTCATCCAATAGGAAGGGTCTCAGGTTTGGAATGGAAAGGAATTGGATATCACATCATGTTATAGGAAGGATCTCAGGATTGGAATGGGAAGGATTTGGATATCCCTTCTCATGCTATAGGAAGTGTCTCAGGTTGGAATGGGAAGGTGTTGGATATCACATCTCGTTATAGGAAGGGTCTCAGGATTGGAATGGGAAGGATTTGGATATCACATCTCTTGCTATAGGAAGGGTCTCAGGTTTTGTATTTGAAACATTGAGCTATCACATCTCATGCTATAGGAAGGGTTTCAGGATTGGAATGGGAAGGATTTGGATATCACATCTCATGCTAAAGGAAGGGTCTCAGGTTTGGAAGGGGAAGGATTTGGATATCATATCTCATGTTATAGGACGGGTCCCATGTTTGGTATTAGAAGCATTGAGATATCACATCTCATGCTATAGGAGGAGTCTCAGGATTGGAATGGGAAGGAGTTGGATATCACGTCTCATGTTATTCGAAGGGTCTCAGGATTGGAATGGCAAGGAGTTGGATATCACATCTCATGCTAAAGGAAGGGTCTCAGGTTTGATAGAAGCATTGAGATATCACATCTCATGCTATAGGAAGGAACTCAGGATTGCAATGGGAAGGAGTTGGATATCACATCTCATGCCATAGGATGGGTCATGAGGTTTGGTATAAGCATTGAGATATCACATCTCTGCTATCGGAAGGGTCTCAGGATAGGAATGGGAAGGACTTAGATATCACATCTCATACTATAGGGAGGGTCTCCGTTTTGATATTAGAAGCATTGAGCTATCACATCTCATGCTATCGGAAGGGTCTCAGGATTGGAATGGGATGGAGTTGGATATCACATCTCAAGCTATCTCGGGATTGGAATGGGAAGGAGTTTGATATCACATCTCAAGCTATAGGAAGGGTCTCAGGTTTGGAAGGGGAAGGATTTGGATCTCACATCTCATGTTTTAGGACGGGTCTCAGGTTTGGTATTAGAAGCATTGAGATATCACATCTCATGGTATAGGAAGGGTCTCAGGATTGGAATGGGAAGGAGTTGGCTATCACATCTCAAGCTATCTCAGGATTGGAATGGGAAGGAGTTTGATATCACATCTCAATCTATAGGAAGGGTCTCAGGTTTGGAAAGGGAAGGATTTGGATTTCACATCTCATGTTATAGGATGGTTCTCATGTTTGGTTTTAGTAGCATTGAGATATCACATCTCATGCTATCGGAAGGGTCTCAGGTTTGGAAAGGGAAGGATTTGGAGTTCACATGTTATAGGATGGTTCTCAGGTTTGGTTTTAGAAGCATTAAGATATAACATCTCATGCTATAGGAAGGGTCTCAGGTTTGGAATGGGAAGGAGTTGATATCACATCTCATGCTAAAGGAAAGGTCTCAGGTTTGGAAGGGGAAGGATTTGGATCTCACATCTCATGTTTTAGGACGGGTCTCAGGTTTAGTATTAGAAGCATTGAAATATCACATCTCATGGTATAGGAAGGGTCTCAGGGTTGGAATGGGAAGGAGTTGGATATCACATTGAATGGGAAGGAGTTTGATATCACATCTCAAGCTATAGGAAGGGTCTCAGGTTTGGAAAGGGAATGATTTGGATTTCACATCTCATGTTATAGGATGGTTCTCATGTTTGGTTTTAGAAGCATTGAGATATCACATCTCATGCTATCGGAAGGGTCTCAGGTTTGGGAAGGGAAGGATTGGAATTTCACATCTCATGTTATAGGATGGTTCTCATGTTTGTTTTTAGAAGCATTGAGATATCAAATCTCATGCTATTGGAAGGGTCTCAGGTTTGGAATGGGAAGGAGTTGGATATCACATCTCATGTTATAGGAAGGATCTCAGGTTTGGTATTAGAAGCATTGAGATATCACATCTCATGCTATAGGAAGGGTCTCAGGATTGGAATGGGAAGGAGTTGGCTATCACATCTCAAGCTATCTCAGGATTGGAATGGGAAGGAGTTTGATATCACATCTCAATCTATAGGAAGGGTCTCAGGTTTGGAAAGGGAAGGATTTGGATTTCACATCTCATGTTATAGGATGGTTCTCATGTCTGGTTTTAGTAGCATTGAGATATCACATCTCATGCTATCGGAAGGGTCTCAGGTTTGGAAAGGGAAGGGTTTGGAGTTCACATGTTATAGGATGGTTCTCAGGTTTGGTTTTAGAAGCATTAAGATATAACATCTCATGCTATAGGAAGGGTCTCAGGTTTGGAATGGGAAGGAGTTGATATCACATCTCATGCTAAAGGAAAGGTCTCAGGTTTGGAAGGGGAAGGATTTGGATCTCACATCTCATGTTTTAGGACGGGTCTCAGGTTTAGTATTAGAAGCATTGAAATATCACATCTCATGGTATAGGAAGGGTCTCAGGATTGGAATGGGAAGGAGTTGGATATCACATTGAATGGGAAGGAGTTTGATATCACATCTCAAGCTATAGGAAGGGTCTCAGGTTTGGAAAGGGAATGATTTGGATTTCACATCTCATGTTATAGGATGGTTCTCATGTTTGGTTTTAGAAGCATTGAGATATCACATCTCATGCTATCGGAAGGGTCTCAGGTTTGGGAAGGGAAGGATTGGGATTTCACATCTCATGTTATAGGATGGTTCTCATGTTTGTTTTTAGAAGCATTGAGATATCAAATCTCATGCTATTGGAAGGGTCTCAGGTTTGGAATGGGAAGGAGTTGGATATCACATCTCATGTTATAGGAAGGATCTCAGGTTTGGTATTAGAAGCATTGAGATATCACATCTCATGCTATAGGAAGGGTCTCAGGATTGGAATGTGAAGGATTTGGATATCACATCATACTAAAGGTAGGGTCTCAGGTTTGGTATAAGCATTGAGATATCACATCTCTGGTATCGGAAGGGTCTCAGGATTGGATTGGGAAGGAGTTGGATATCCCTTCTCATGCTATAGGAAGGGTCTCAGGTTGGAATGGGAAGCAGTTGGATATCACATCTCATGCTATAGGAAGGGTCTCAAGATTGAAATGGGAAGGATTTGGATATCACATCTCTTGCTATAGGAAGGGTCTCAGGTTTATTTTATTAGAAACATTGAGATATCACATCTCATGCTATAGGAAGGGTTTCAGGATTGGAATGGGAAGGATTTGGATATCACATCTCATGCTAAAGGAAGGGTCTCAGGTTTGGAAGGGGAAGGATTTGGATATCATATCTCATGTTATAGGGCGGGTCCCAGGTTTGGTATTAGAAGCATTGAGATATCACATCTCATGGTATAGGAAGGGTCTCAGGATTGGAATAGGAAGGAGTTGGATATCACATCTCATCCAATAGGAAGGGTTTCAGGTTTGGAATGGGAAGGAATTGGATATCACATCATGTTATAGGAAGGATCTCAGGATTGGAATGGGAAGGATTTGGATATCCCTTCTCATGCTATAGGAAGTGTCTCAGGTTGGAATGGGAAGGAGTTGGATATCACATCTCGTTATAGGAAGGGTCTCAGGATTGGAATGGGAAGGATTTGGATATCACATCTCTTGCTATAGGAAGGGTCTCAGGTTTTTTATTAGAAACATTGAGCTATCACATCTCATGCTATAGGAAGGGTTTCAGGATTGGAATCGGAAGGATTTGGATATCACATCTCATGCTAAAGGAAGGGTCTCAGGTTTGGAAGGGGAAGGATTTGGATATCACATCTCATGTTATAGGACGGGTCCCAGGTTTGGTATTAGAAGCATTGAGATATCACATCTCATGCTATAGGAGGAGTCTCAGGATTGGAATGGGAAGGAGTTGGATATCACGTCTCATGTTATAGGAAGGGTCTCAGGATTGGAATGGCAAGGAGTTGGATATCACATCTCATGCTATAGGGAGGGTCTCAGGTTTGATATTAGAAGCATTGAGATATCACATCTCATGCTATCGGAAGGGTCTCAGGATTGGAATGGGAAGGAGTTGGATATCACATATGCTAAAGGAAAGGTCTCAGGTTTGGAAGGGGAAGGATTTGGATCTCACATCTCATGTTTTAGGACGGGTCTCGGGTTTGGTATTAGATGCATTGAGATATCACATCTCATGGTATAATAAGGGTCTCAGGATTGGAATGGGAAGGAGTTCGATATCACATCTCAAGCTATCTCAGGATTGGAATGGGAAGGAGTTTGATATCACATCTCGAGCTATAGGAAGGGTCTCAGGTTTGGGAAGGGAAGGATTCGGATTTCACATCTCGTTATAGGATGGTTCTCATGTTTGTTTTTAGAAGCATTGAGATATCAAATCTCATGCTATTGGAAGGGTCTCAGGTTTGGAATGGGAAGGAGTTGGATATCACATCTCATGTTATAGGAAGGATCTCAGGTTTGGTATTAGAAGCATTGAGATATCACATCTCATGCTATAGGAAGGGTCTCAGGATTGGAATGTGAAGGATTTGGATATCACATCATACTAAAGTTAGGGTCTCAGGTTTGGTATAAGCATTGAGATATCACATCTCTGCTATCGGAAGGGTCTCAGGATTGGATTGGGAAGGAGTTGGATATCCCTTCTCATGCTATAGGAAGGGTCTCAGGTTGGAATGGGAAGGAGTTGGATATCACATCTCATGCTTTTGGAAGGGTCTCAAGATTGATATGGGAAGGTTTTGGATATCACATCTCTTGCTATAGGAAGGGTCTCAGGTTTTTTATTAGAAACATTGAGATATCACATCTCATGCTATAGGAAGGGTTTCAGGATTGGAATGGGAAGGCTTTGGATATCACATCTCATGCTAAAGGAAGGGTCTCAGGTTTGGAAGGGGAAGGATTTGGATATCATATCTCATGTTATAGGGCGGGTCCCAGGTTTGGTATTAGAAGCATTGAGATATCACATCTCATGGTATAGGAAGGGTCTCAGGATTGGAATGGGAAGGAGTTGGATATCACATCTCATCCAATAGGAAGGGTCTCAGGTTTGGAATGGGAAGGAATTGGATATCACATCATGTTATAGGAAGGATCTCAGGATTGGAATGGGAAGGATTTGGATATCGCTTCTCATGCTATAGGAAGTGTCTCAGGTTGGAATGGGAAGGAGTTGGATATCACATCTCGTTATAGGAAGGATCTCAGGATTGGAATGGGAAGGAGTTTGATATCACATCTCGAGCTATAGGAAGGGTCTCAGGTTTGGGAAGGGAAGGATTCGGATTTCACATCTCGTTATAGGATGGTTCTCATGTTTGTTTTTAGAAGCATTGAGATATCAAATCTCATGCTATTGGAAGGGTCTCAGGTTTGGAATGGGAAGGAGTTGGATATCACATCTCATGTTATAGGAAGGATCTCAGGTTTGGTATTAGAAGCATTGAGATATCACATCTCATGCTATAGGAAGGGTCTCAGGATTGGAATGTGAAGGATTTGGATATCACATCATACTAAAGGTAGGGTCTCAGGTTTGGTATAAGCATTGAGATATCACATCTCTGCTATCGGAAGGGTCTCAGGATTGGATTGGGAAGGAGTTGGATATCCCTTCTCATGCTATAGGAAGGGTCTCAGGTTGGAATGGGAAGCAGTTGGATATCACATCTCATGCTATAGGAAGGGTCTCAAGATTGAAATGGGAAGGATTTGGATATCACATCTCTTGCTATAGGAAGGGTCTCAGGTTTTTTTTATTAGAAACATTGAGATATCACATCTCATGCTATAGGAAGGGTTTCAGGATTGGAATGGGAAGGATTTGGATATCACATCTCATGCTAAAGGAAGGGTCTCAGGTTTGGAAGGGGAAGGATTTGGATATCATATCTCATGTTATAGGGCGGGTCCCTGGTTTGGTATTAGAAGCATTGAGATATCACATCTCATGGTATAGGAAGGGTCTCAGGATTGGAATAGGAAGGAGTTGGATATCACATCTCATCCAATAGGAAGGGTTTCAGGTTTGGAATGGGAAGGAATTGGATATCACATCATGTTATAGGAAGGATCTCAGGATTGGAATGGGAAGGATTTGGATATCCCTTCTCATGCTATAGGAAGTGTCTCAGGTTGGAATGGGAAGGAGTTGGATATCACATCTCGTTATAGGAAGGGTCTCAGGATTGGAATGGGAAGGATTTGGATATCACATCTCTTGCTATAGGAAGGGTCTCAGGTTTTTTATTAGAAACATTGAGCTATCACATCTCATGCTATAGGAAGGGTTTCAGGATTGGAATCGGAAGGATTTGGATATCACATCTCATGCTAAAGGAAGGGTCTCAGGTTTGGAAGGGGAAGGATTTGGATATCACATCTCATGTTATAGGACGGGTCCCAGGTTTGGTATTAGAAGCATTGAGATATCACATCTCATGCTATAGGAGGAGTCTCAGGATTGGAATGGGAAGGAGTTGGATATCACGTCTCATGTTATAGGAAGGGTCTCAGGATTGGAATGGCAAGGAGTTGGATATCACATCTCATGCTATAGGGAGGGTCTCAGGTTTGATATTAGAAGCATTGAGATATCACATCTCATGCTATCGGAAGGGTCTCAGGATTGGAATGGGAAGGAGTTGGATATCACATATGCTAAAGGAAAGGTCTCAGGTTTGGAAGGGGAAGGATTTGGATCTCACATCTCATGTTTTAGGACGGGTCTCGGGTTTGGTATTAGATGCATTGAGATATCACATCTCATGGTATAATAAGGGTCTCAGGATTGGAATGGGAAGAAGTTCGATATCACATCTCAAGCTATCTCAGGATTGGAATGGGAAGGAGTTTGATATCACATCTCGAGCTATAGGAAGAGTCTCAGGTTTGGGAAGGGAAGGATTCGGATTTCACATCTCGTTATAGGATGGTTCTCATGTTTGTTTTTAGAAGCATTGAGATATCAAATCTCATGCTATTGGAAGGGTCTCAGGTTTGGAATGGGAAGGAGTTGGATATCACATCTCATGTTATAGGAAGGATCTCAGGTTTGGTATTAGAAGCATTGAGATATCACATCTCATGCTATAGGAAGGGTCTCAGGATTGGAATGTGAAGGATTTGGATATCACATCATACTAAAGTTAGGGTCTCAGGTTTGGTATAAGCATTGAGATATCACATCTCTGCTATCGGAAGGGTCTCAGGATTGGATTGGGAAGGAGTTGGATATCCCTTCTCATGCTATAGGAAGGGTCTCAGGTTGGAATGGGAAGGAGTTGGATATCACATCTCATGCTTTTGGAAGGGTCTCAAGATTGATATGGGAAGGTTTTGGATATCACATCTCTTGCTATAGGAAGGGTCTCAGGTTTTTTATTAGAAACATTGAGATATCACATCTCATGCTATAGGAAGGGTTTCAGGATTGGAATGGGAAGGCTTTGGATATCACATCTCATGCTAAAGGATGGGTCTCAGGTTTGGAAGGGGAAGGATTTGGATATCATATCTCATGTTATAGGGCGGGTCCCAGGTTTGGTATTAGAAGCATTGAGATATCACATCTCATGGTATAGGAAGGGTCTCAGGATTGGAATGGGAAGGAGTTGGATATCACATCTCATCCAATAGGAAGGGTCTCAGGTTTGGAATGGGAAGGAATTGGATATCACATCATGTTATAGGAAGGATCTCAGGATTGGAATGGGAAGGATTTGGATATCGCTTCTCATGCTATAGGAAGTGTCTCAGGTTGGAATGGGAAGGAGTTGGATATCACATCTCGTTATAGGAAGGATCTCAGGATTGGAATGGGAAGGAGTTTGATATCACATCTCGAGCTATAGGAAGGGTCTCAGGTTTGGGAAGGGAAGGATTCGGATTTCACATCTCGTTATAGGATGGTTCTCATGTTTGTTTTTAGAAGCATTGAGATATCAAATCTCATGCTATTGGAAGGGTCTCAGGTTTGGAATGGGAAGGAGTTGGATATCACATCTCATGTTATAGGAAGGATCTCAGGTTTGGTATTAGAAGCATTGAGATATCACATCTCATGCTAAAGGAAGGGTCTCAGGTTTGGAAGGGGAAGGATTTGCATATCATATCTCATGTTATAGGGCGGGTCCCAGGTTTGGTATTAGAAGCATTGAGATATCACATCTCATGGTATAGGAAGGGTCTCAGGATTGGAATGGGAAGGAGTTGGATATCACATCTCATCCAATAGGAAGGGTCTCAGGTTTGGAATGGGAAGGAATTGGATATCACATCATGTTATAGGAAGGATCTCAGGATTGGAATGGGAAGGATTTGGATATCCCTTCTCATGCTATAGGAAGTGTCTCAGGTTGGAATGGGAAGGAGTTGGATATCACATCTCGTTATAGGAAGGGTCTCAGGATTGGAATGGGAAGGATTTGGATATCACATCTCTGCTATCGGAAGGGTCTCAGGATTGGATTGGGAAGGAGTTGGATATCCCTTCTCATGCTATAGGAAGGGTCTCAGGTTGGAATGGAAAGGAGTTGGATATCACATCTCATGCTATAGGAAGGGTCTTGTAGGGTATTTTGTGGAGATTTGGGGCCTGACGGTATTTTCTTACCGCCGAAAAATAACTTAGCAACAATCACTCCTTGTATTCAGATTGGGCCATGTACAACAATAATACAGTGGACATGCATTATTTCAGCACACAGACATGCGTATTTGGTATGCGTGGTTGGTATGCGTGGTTGGTGGTATTTTGGTGAGCATAATTCCCTTGTTTTATTTGTGGCCCCAATATCCAGAACCCCTTATTTTTGCTTAGATTTTTCGTGTAATCACTAGAGAGACCTCAGGCTTGCATTTCAGGAACACCACATTTTCATTTTTAGTGTGCCACCATGGGCAATTTCTCTCTGTCTTATCTACGGCAGCGAGCTATCATGTGGTATTTTCACTATCTTATATACGGTAGTGAACTATGTCCCGGGCCTCCCTTTTTGCCGATTCATAGACCTCTGACAAACTACAACACACACAGTTAGTTATAACTGCTCATACTGAATTACATTGTGCACACGGCTGCAGCCAAATTTGATGTTTAGCTACCTTGAAAATGACAATTGCACTGTCTAAACATCTCCCCACATCATCAGCACTGTTTTGGTAAATATAAAACACACCACCCGTCTGCTTTCAAATATTTTTGTGTATTATAAAAGTTGCATTTAAACACGATCTCACTCTTTACAGAAATAAATAAAATAGCACAGTAACAGAATTGTCTATACACTGAAAAGAGAGTGGCGGAGACAAGAACTCAATTTGCAACATTAAACATGTGATTAAAGCACAGGAATCTCCTTTCCGACACTGACTGAATATTCTCGTACACACTCAGCCCCCACACTTCTGTAATTACCTTATCTGTTCAGCATGAGTTTTCTTCAGCTGTTCTCTTTCTGAATTTGGCTCCCTTGAAGACTAACCCCGGTGAAAACAAGCGTCTTTCGTTCTCAAACCGGGGTTATTGCCTGGAATTCTCAGCTTTTGCAGCAGGAATGCTTCAGCCAGGAAAACAGGTCCTTCTCCCAGCTCTGCCAAATCCCGACTGTCCTCCCCCTCTCTTCAAGCTCCCCCAGCAAGACTCTCATCACTGCCTCTAGCATGATACTTGCTATGACGCTGCTCCAATCAGAATCAATCATGCCATCTCCTCCCTCACTACACAATGGCTCATTTCTACAGTAATTATTTGTAACCAACTGATTTCCTGTTCCTTCGAGCCCTTTTGCTTCCTGTAGTTATGTGGACAGAGCAGCAGAGAAAAAGAAAAAAATGAATGTGCGTTTAAAAGTTCACTTTCAGAGTAGGCCTAATTCTGCAGTGGAGACACATTTTTATTAGTGGGTTATGTTAAATGCAGTTTTATTAGTCAGGTTATTTATTAATAATGTTAGTTATTAATTTTCAAATGTGTCTCTTGCACCACAGGCATTTCAGGTGAAAAATAGTGTGCATTTTTGAGTGTGCACGTGTGCTTTTAACTGTAAAAATAGATTTGCATCTTATATGTTAAAATCGTTTTTGACTGAATAGCCTGTCTTTACTTATATGTCCATGTTAATCTGGCCACACATTTAGCAATGCACCACACCCATGTGGTGGTGCTGCATCAAAACAAAAAAAATTGCTATCTGTGCAGTAGTGCTGTACTCTGTGCTGTAACACGCCAAATATCCTTACAGTCTCAAGATTGAAATGGGAAGGATTTGGATATCACATCTCTTGCTATAGGAAGGGTCTCAGGTTTTTTATTAGAAACATTGAGATATCACATCTCATGCTATAGGAAGGGTTTCAGGATTGGAATGGGAAGGATTTGGATATCACATCTCATGCTAAAGGAAGGGTCTCAGGTTTGGAAGGGGAAGGATTTGGATATCATATCTCATGTTATAGGGCGGGTCCCAGGTTTGGTATTAGAAGCATTGAGATATCACATCTCATGGTATAGGAAGGGTCTCAGGATTTGAATGGGAAGGAGTTGGATATCACATCTCATCCAATAGGAAGGGTCTCAGGTTTGGAATGGAAAGGAATTGGATATCACATCATGTTATAGGAAGGATCTCAGGATTGGAATGGGAAGGATTTGGATATCCCTTCTCATGCTATAGGAAGTGTCTCAGGTTGGAATGGGAAGGTGTTGGATATCACATCTCGTTATAGGAAGGGTCTCAGGATTGGAATGGGAAGGATTTGGATATCACATCTCTTGCTATAGGAAGGGTCTCAGGTTTTGTATTTGAAACATTGAGCTATCACATCTCATGCTATAGGAAGGGTTTCAGGATTGGAATGGGAAGGATTTGGATATCACATCTCATGCTAAAGGAAGGGTCTCAGGTTTGGAAGGGGAAGGATTTGGATATCATATCTCATGTTATAGGACGGGTCCCATGTTTGGTATTAGAAGCATTGAGATATCACATCTCATGCTATAGGAGGAGTCTCAGGATTGGAATGGGAAGGAGTTGGATATCACGTCTCATGTTATTCGAAGGGTCTCAGGATTGGAATGGCAAGGAGTTGGATATCACATCTCATGCTAAAGGAAGGGTCTCAGGTTTGATAGAAGCATTGAGATATCACATCTCATGCTATAGGAAGGAACTCAGGATTGCAATGGGAAGGAGTTGGATATCACATCTCATGCCATAGGATGGGTCATGAGGTTTGGTATAAGCATTGAGATATCACATCTCTGCTATCGGAAGGGTCTCAGGATAGGAATGGGAAGGACTTAGATATCACATCTCATACTATAGGGAGGGTCTCCGTTTTGATATTAGAAGCATTGAGCTATCACATCTCATGCTATCGGAAGGGTCTCAGGATTGGAATGGGATGGAGTTGGATATCACATCTCAAGCTATCTCGGGATTGGAATGGGAAGGAGTTTGATATCACATCTCAAGCTATAGGAAGGGTCTCAGGTTTGGAAGGGGAAGGATTTGGATCTCACATCTCATGTTTTAGGACGGGTCTCAGGTTTGGTATTAGAAGCATTGAGATATCACATCTCATGGTATAGGAAGGGTCTCAGGATTGGAATGGGAAGGAGTTGGCTATCACATCTCAAGCTATCTCAGGATTGGAATGGGAAGGAGTTTGATATCACATCTCAATCTATAGGAAGGGTCTCAGGTTTGGAAAGGGAAGGATTTGGATTTCACATCTCATGTTATAGGATGGTTCTCATGTTTGGTTTTAGTAGCATTGAGATATCACATCTCATGCTATCGGAAGGGTCTCAGGTTTGGAAAGGGAAGGATTTGGAGTTCACATGTTATAGGATGGTTCTCAGGTTTGGTTTTAGAAGCATTAAGATATAACATCTCATGCTATAGGAAGGGTCTCAGGTTTGGAATGGGAAGGAGTTGATATCACATCTCATGCTAAAGGAAAGGTCTCAGGTTTGGAAGGGGAAGGATTTGGATCTCACATCTCATGTTTTAGGACGGGTCTCAGGTTTAGTATTAGAAGCATTGAAATATCACATCTCATGGTATAGGAAGGGTCTCAGGGTTGGAATGGGAAGGAGTTGGATATCACATTGAATGGGAAGGAGTTTGATATCACATCTCAAGCTATAGGAAGGGTCTCAGGTTTGGAAAGGGAATGATTTGGATTTCACATCTCATGTTATAGGATGGTTCTCATGTTTGGTTTTAGAAGCATTGAGATATCACATCTCATGCTATCGGAAGGGTCTCAGGTTTGGGAAGGGAAGGATTGGGATTTCACATATCATGTTATAGGATGGTTCTCATGTTTGTTTTTAGAAGCATTGAGATATCAAATCTCATGCTATTGGAAGGGTCTCAGGTTTGGAATGGGAAGGAGTTGGATATCACATATCATGTTATAGGAAGGATCTCAGGTTTGGTATTAGAAGCATTGAGATATCACATCTCATGCTATAGGAAGGGTCTCAGGATTGGAATGGGAAGGAGTTGGCTATCACATCTCAAGCTATCTCAGGATTGGAATGGGAAGGAGTTTGATATCACATCTCAATCTATAGGAAGGGTCTCAGGTTTGGAAAGGGAAGGATTTGGATTTCACATCTCATGTTATAGGATGGTTCTCATGTTTGGTTTTAGTAGCATTGAGATATCACATCTCATGCTATCGGAAGGGTCTCAGGTTTGGAAAGGGAAGGGTTTGGAGTTCACATGTTATAGGATGGTTCTCAGGTTTGGTTTTAGAAGCATTAAGATATAACATCTCATGCTATAGGAAGGGTCTCAGGTTTGGAATGGGAAGGAGTTGATATCACATCTCATGCTAAAGGAAAGGTCTCAGGTTTGGAAGGGGAAGGATTTGGATCTCACATCTCATGTTTTAGGACGGGTCTCAGGTTTAGTATTAGAAGCATTGAAATATCACATCTCATGGTATAGGAAGGGTCTCAGGATTGGAATGGGAAGGAGTTGGATATCACATTGAATGGGAAGGAGTTTGATATCACATCTCAAGCTATAGGAAGGGTCTCAGGTTTGGAAAGGGAATGATTTGGATTTCACATCTCATGTTATAGGATGGTTCTCATGTTTGGTTTTAGAAGCATTGAGATATCACATCTCATGCTATCGGAAGGGTCTCAGGTTTGGGAAGGGAAGGATTGGGATTTCACATCTCATGTTATAGGATGGTTCTCATGTTTGTTTTTAGAAGCATTGAGATATCAAATCTCATGCTATTGGAAGGGTCTCAGGTTTGGAATGGGAAGGAGTTGGATATCACATCTCATGTTATAGGAAGGATCTCAGGTTTGGTATTAGAAGCATTGAGATATCACATCTCATGCTATAGGAAGGGTCTCAGGATTGGAATGTGAAGGATTTGGATATCACATCATACTAAAGGTAGGGTCTCAGGTTTGGTATAAGCATTGAGATATCACATCTCTGGTATCGGAAGGGTCTCAGGATTGGATTGGGAAGGAGTTGGATATCCCTTCTCATGCTATAGGAAGGGTCTCAGGTTGGAATGGGAAGCAGTTGGATATCACATCTCATGCTATAGGAAGGGTCTCAAGATTGAAATGGGAAGGATTTGGATATCACATCTCTTGCTATAGGAAGGGTCTCAGGTTTTTTTTATTAGAAACATTGAGATATCACATCTCATGCTATAGGAAGGGTTTCAGGATTGGAATGGGAAGGATTTGGATATCACATCTCATGCTAAAGGAAGGGTCTCAGGTTTGGAAGGGGAAGGATTTGGATATCATATCTCATGTTATAGGGCGGGTCCCAGGTTTGGTATTAGAAGCATTGAGATATCACATCTCATGGTATAGGAAGGGTCTCAGGATTGGAATAGGAAGGAGTTGGATATCACATCT
The DNA here is from genome assembly GCF_040938575.1 of Ambystoma mexicanum. Lineage (NCBI taxonomy): Eukaryota > Metazoa > Chordata > Amphibia > Caudata > Ambystomatidae > Ambystoma > Ambystoma mexicanum. The sequence goes on from NC_090934.1 coordinate 1,153,751,631, forward strand.
CATCCAATAGGAAGGGTTTCAGGTTTGGAATGGGAAGGAATTGGATATCACATCATGTTATAGGAAGGATCTCAGGATTGGAATGGGAAGGATTTGGATATCCCTTCTCATGCTATAGGAAGTGTCTCAGGTTGGAATGGGAAGGAGTTGGATATCACATCTCGTTATAGGAAGGGTCTCAGGATTGGAATGGGAAGGATTTGGATATCACATCTCTTGCTATAGGAAGGGTCTCAGGTTTTTTATTAGAAACATTGAGCTATCACATCTCATGCTATAGGAAGGGTTTCAGGATTGGAATCGGAAGGATTTGGATATCACATCTCATGCTAAAGGAAGGGTCTCAGGTTTGGAAGGGGAAGGATTTGGATATCACATCTCATGTTATAGGACGGGTCCCAGGTTTGGTATTAGAAGCATTGAGATATCACATCTCATGCTATAGGAGGAGTCTCAGGATTGGAATGGGAAGGAGTTGGATATCACGTCTCATGTTATAGGAAGGGTCTCAGGATTGGAATGGCAAGGAGTTGGATATCACATCTCATGCTATAGGGAGGGTCTCAGGTTTGATATTAGAAGCATTGAGATATCACATCTCATGCTATCGGAAGGGTCTCAGGATTGGAATGGGAAGGAGTTGGATATCACATATGCTAAAGGAAAGGTCTCAGGTTTGGAAGGGGAAGGATTTGGATCTCACATCTCATGTTTTAGGACGGGTCTCGGGTTTGGTATTAGATGCATTGAGATATCACATCTCATGGTATAATAAGGGTCTCAGGATTGGAATGGGAAGGAGTTCGATATCACATCTCAAGCTATCTCAGGATTGGAATGGGAAGGAGTTTGATATCACATCTCGAGCTATAGGAAGGGTCTCAGGTTTGGGAAGGGAAGGATTCGGATTTCACATCTCGTTATAGGATGGTTCTCATGTTTGTTTTTAGAAGCATTGAGATATCAAATCTCATGCTATTGGAAGGGTCTCAGGTTTGGAATGGGAAGGAGTTGGATATCACATCTCATGTTATAGGAAGGATCTCAGGTTTGGTATTAGAAGCATTGAGATATCACATCTCATGCTATAGGAAGGGTCTCAGGATTGGAATGTGAAGGATTTGGATATCACATCATACTAAAGTTAGGGTCTCAGGTTTGGTATAAGCATTGAGATATCACATCTCTGCTATCGGAAGGGTCTCAGGATTGGATTGGGAAGGAGTTGGATATCCCTTCTCATGCTATAGGAAGGGTCTCAGGTTGGAATGGGAAGGAGTTGGATATCACATCTCATGCTTTTGGAAGGGTCTCAAGATTGATATGGGAAGGTTTTGGATATCACATCTCTTGCTATAGGAAGGGTCTCAGGTTTTTTATTAGAAACATTGAGATATCACATCTCATGCTATAGGAAGGGTTTCAGGATTGGAATGGGAAGGCTTTGGATATCACATCTCATGCTAAAGGAAGGGTCTCAGGTTTGGAAGGGGAAGGATTTGGATATCATATCTCATGTTATAGGGCGGGTCCCAGGTTTGGTATTAGAAGCATTGAGATATCACATCTCATGGTATAGGAAGGGTCTCAGGATTGGAATGGGAAGGAGTTGGATATCACATCTCATCCAATAGGAAGGGTCTCAGGTTTGGAATGGGAAGGAATTGGATATCACATCATGTTATAGGAAGGATCTCAGGATTGGAATGGGAAGGATTTGGATATCGCTTCTCATGCTATAGGAAGTGTCTCAGGTTGGAATGGGAAGGAGTTGGATATCACATCTCGTTATAGGAAGGATCTCAGGATTGGAATGGGAAGGAGTTTGATATCACATCTCGAGCTATAGGAAGGGTCTCAGGTTTGGGAAGGGAAGGATTCGGATTTCACATCTCGTTATAGGATGGTTCTCATGTTTGTTTTTAGAAGCATTGAGATATCAAATCTCATGCTATTGGAAGGGTCTCAGGTTTGGAATGGGAAGGAGTTGGATATCACATCTCATGTTATAGGAAGGATCTCAGGTTTGGTATTAGAAGCATTGAGATATCACATCTCATGCTATAGGAAGGGTCTCAGGATTGGAATGTGAAGGATTTGGATATCACATCATACTAAAGGTAGGGTCTCAGGTTTGGTATAAGCATTGAGATATCACATCTCTGCTATCGGAAGGGTCTCAGGATTGGATTGGGAAGGAGTTGGATATCCCTTCTCATGCTATAGGAAGGGTCTCAGGTTGGAATGGGAAGCAGTTGGATATCACATCTCATGCTATAGGAAGGGTCTCAAGATTGAAATGGGAAGGATTTGGATATCACATCTCTTGCTATAGGAAGGGTCTCAGGTTTTTTTTATTAGAAACATTGAGATATCACATCTCATGCTATAGGAAGGGTTTCAGGATTGGAATGGGAAGGATTTGGATATCACATCTCATGCTAAAGGAAGGGTCTCAGGTTTGGAAGGGGAAGGATTTGGATATCATATCTCATGTTATAGGGCGGGTCCCTGGTTTGGTATTAGAAGCATTGAGATATCACATCTCATGGTATAGGAAGGGTCTCAGGATTGGAATAGGAAGGAGTTGGATATCACATCTCATCCAATAGGAAGGGTTTCAGGTTTGGAATGGGAAGGAATTGGATATCACATCATGTTATAGGAAGGATCTCAGGATTGGAATGGGAAGGATTTGGATATCCCTTCTCATGCTATAGGAAGTGTCTCAGGTTGGAATGGGAAGGAGTTGGATATCACATCTCGTTATAGGAAGGGTCTCAGGATTGGAATGGGAAGGATTTGGATATCACATCTCTTGCTATAGGAAGGGTCTCAGGTTTTTTATTAGAAACATTGAGCTATCACATCTCATGCTATAGGAAGGGTTTCAGGATTGGAATCGGAAGGATTTGGATATCACATCTCATGCTAAAGGAAGGGTCTCAGGTTTGGAAGGGGAAGGATTTGGATATCACATCTCATGTTATAGGACGGGTCCCAGGTTTGGTTTTAGAAGCATTGAGATATCACATCTCATGCTATAGGAGGAGTCTCAGGATTGGAATGGGAAGGAGTTGGATATCACGTCTCATGTTATAGGAAGGGTCTCAGGATTGGAATGGCAAGGAGTTGGATATCACATCTCATGCTATAGGGAGGGTCTCAGGTTTGATATTAGAAGCATTGAGATATCACATCTCATGCTATCGGAAGGGTCTCAGGATTGGAATGGGAAGGAGTTGGATATCACATATGCTAAAGGAAAGGTCTCAGGTTTGGAAGGGGAAGGATTTGGATCTCACATCTCATGTTTTAGGACGGGTCTCGGGTTTGGTATTAGATGCATTGAGATATCACATCTCATGGTATAATAAGGGTCTCAGGATTGGAATGGGAAGGAGTTCGATATCACATCTCAAGCTATCTCAGGATTGGAATGGGAAGGAGTTTGATATCACATCTCGAGCTATAGGAAGGGTCTCAGGTTTGGGAAGGGAAGGATTCGGATTTCACATCTCGTTATAGGATGGTTCTCATGTTTGTTTTTAGAAGCATTGAGATATCAAATCTCATGCTATTGGAAGGGTCTCAGGTTTGGAATGGGAAGGAGTTGGATATCACATCTCATGTTATAGGAAGGATCTCAGGTTTGGTATTAGAAGCATTGAGATATCACATCTCATGCTATAGGAAGGGTCTCAGGATTGGAATGTGAAGGATTTGGATATCACATCATACTAAAGTTAGGGTCTCAGGTTTGGTATAAGCATTGAGATATCACATCTCTGCTATCGGAAGGGTCTCAGGATTGGATTGGGAAGGAGTTGGATATCCCTTCTCATGCTATAGGAAGGGTCTCAGGTTGGAATGGGAAGGAGTTGGATATCACATCTCATGCTTTTGGAAGGGTCTCAAGATTGATATGGGAAGGTTTTGGATATCACATCTCTTGCTATAGGAAGGGTCTCAGGTTTTTTATTAGAAACATTGAGATATCACATCTCATGCTATAGGAAGGGTTTCAGGATTGGAATGGGAAGGCTTTGGATATCACATCTCATGCTAAAGGAAGGGTCTCAGGTTTGGAAGGGGAAGGATTTGGATATCATATCTCATGTTATAGGGCGGGTCCCAGGTTTGGTATTAGAAGCATTGAGATATCACATCTCATGGTATAGGAAGGGTCTCAGGATTGGAATGGGAAGGAGTTGGATATCACATCTCATCCAATAGGAAGGGTCTCAGGTTTGGAATGGGAAGGAATTGGATATCACATCATGTTATAGGAAGGATCTCAGGATTGGAATGGGAAGGATTTGGATATCGCTTCTCATGCTATAGGAAGTGTCTCAGGTTGGAATGGGAAGGAGTTGGATATCACATCTCGTTATAGGAAGGATCTCAGGATTGGAATGGGAAGGAGTTTGATATCACATCTCGAGCTATAGGAAGGGTCTCAGGTTTGGGAAGGGAAGGATTCGGATTTCACATCTCGTTATAGGATGGTTCTCATGTTTGTTTTTAGAAGCATTGAGATATCAAATCTCATGCTATTGGAAGGGTCTCAGGTTTGGAATGGGAAGGAGTTGGATATCACATCTCATGTTATAGGAAGGATCTCAGGTTTGGTATTAGAAGCATTGAGATATCACATCTCATGCTAAATGAAGGGTCTCAGGTTTGGAAGGGGAAGGATTTGCATATCATATCTCATGTTATAGGGCGGGTCCCAGGTTTGGTATTAGAAGCATTGAGATATCACATCTCATGGTATAGGAAGGGTCTCAGGATTGGAATGGGAAGGAGTTGGATATCACATCTCATCCAATAGGAAGGGTCTCAGGTTTGGAATGGGAAGGAATTGGATATCACATCATGTTATAGGAAGGATCTCAGGATTGGAATGGGAAGGATTTGGATATCCCTTCTCATGCTATAGGAAGTGTCTCAGGTTGGAATGGGAAGGAGTTGGATATCACATCTCGTTATAGGAAGGGTCTCAGGATTGGAATGGGAAGGATTTGGATATCACATCTCTTGCTATAGGAAGGGTCTCAGGTTTTTTATTAGAAACATTGAGCTATCACATCTCATGCTATAGGAAGAGTTTCAGGATTGGAATGGGAAGGATTGGATATCACATCTCATGCTAAAGGAAGGGTCTCAGGTTTGGAAGGGGAAGGATTTGGATATCATATCTCATGTTGTAGGGCGGGTCCCATGTTTGGTATTAGAAGCATTGAGATATCACATCTCATGCTATAGGAGGAGTCTCAGGATTGGAATGGGAAGGAGTTGGATATCACGTCTCATGTTATAGGAAGGGTCTCAGAATTGGAATGGGAAGGAATTGGATATCACATCATGTTATAGGAAGGATCTCAGGATTGGAATGGGAAGGATTTGGATATCCCTTCTCATGCTATAGGAAGTGTCTCAGGTTGGAATGGGAAGGAGTTGGATATCACATCTCGTTATAGGAAGGGTCTCAGGATTGGAATGGGAAGGATTTGCATATCATATCTCATGTTATAGGGCGGGTCCCAGGTTTGGTATTAGAAGCATTGAGATATCACATCTCATGGTATAGGAAGGGTCTCAGGATTGGAATGGGAAGGAGTTGGATATCACATCTCATCCAATAGGAAGGGTCTCAGGTTTGGAATGGGAAGGAATTGGATATCACATCATGTTATAGGAAGGATCTCAGGATTGGAATGGGAAGGATTTGGATATCCCTTCTCATGCTATAGGAAGTGTCTCAGGTTGGAATGGGAAGGAGTTGGATATCACATCTCGTTATAGGAAGGGTCTCAGGATTGGAATGGGAAGGATTTGGATATCACATCTCTTGCTATAGGAAGGGTCTCAGGTTTTTTATTAGAAACATTGAGCTATCACATCTCATGCTATAGGAAGAGTTTCAGGATTGGAATGGGAAGGAGTTGGATATCACGTCTCATGTTATTCGAAGGGTCTCAGGATTGGAATGGCAAGGAGTTGGATATCACATCTCATGCTAAAGGAAGGGTCTCAGGTTTGATAGAAGCATTGAGATATCACATCTCATGCTATAGGAAGGAACTCAGGATTGCAATGGGAAGGAGTTGGATATCACATCTCATGCCATAGGATGGGTCATGAGGTTTGGTATAAGCATTGAGATATCACATCTCTGCTATCGGAAGGGTCTCAGGATAGGAATGGGAAGGACTTAGATATCACATCTCATACTATAGGGAGGGTCTCCGTTTTGATATTAGAAGCATTGAGCTATCACATCTCATGCTATCGGAAGGGTCTCAGGATTGGAATGGGATGGAGTTGGATATCACATCTCAAGCTATCTCGGGATTGGAATGGGAAGGAGTTTGATATCACATCTCAAGCTATAGGAAGGGTCTCAGGTTTGGAAGGGGAAGGATTTGGATCTCACATCTCATGTTTTAGGACGGGTCTCAGGTTTGGTATTAGAAGCATTGAGATATCACATCTCATGGTATAGGAAGGGTCTCAGGATTGGAATGGGAAGGAGTTGGCTATCACATCTCAAGCTATCTCAGGATTGGAATGGGAAGGAGTTTGATATCACATCTCAATCTATAGGAAGGGTCTCAGGTTTGGAAAGGGAAGGATTTGGATTTCACATCTCATGTTATAGGATGGTTCTCATGTTTGGTTTTAGTAGCATTGAGATATCACATCTCATGCTATCGGAAGGGTCTCAGGTTTGGAAAGGGAAGGATTTGGAGTTCACATGTTATAGGATGGTTCTCAGGTTTGGTTTTAGAAGCATTAAGATATAACATCTCATGCTATAGGAAGGGTCTCAGGTTTGGAATGGGAAGGAGTTGATATCACATCTCATGCTAAAGGAAAGGTCTCAGGTTTGGAAGGGGAAGGATTTGGATCTCACATCTCATGTTTTAGGACGGGTCTCAGGTTTAGTATTAGAAGCATTGAAATATCACATCTCATGGTATAGGAAGGGTCTCAGGGTTGGAATGGGAAGGAGTTGGATATCACATTGAATGGGAAGGAGTTTGATATCACATCTCAAGCTATAGGAAGGGTCTCAGGTTTGGAAAGGGAATGATTTGGATTTCACATCTCATGTTATAGGATGGTTCTCATGTTTGGTTTTAGAAGCATTGAGATATCACATCTCATGCTATCGGAAGGGTCTCAGGTTTGGGAAGGGAAGGATTGGGATTTCACATATCATGTTATAGGATGGTTCTCATGTTTGTTTTTAGAAGCATTGAGATATCAAATCTCATGCTATTGGAAGGGTCTCAGGTTTGGAATGGGAAGGAGTTGGATATCACATCTCATGTTATAGGAAGGATCTCAGGTTTGGTATTAGAAGCATTGAGATATCACATCTCATGCTATAGGAAGGGTCTCAGGATTGGAATGGGAAGGAGTTGGCTATCACATCTCAAGCTATCTCAGGATTGGAATGGGAAGGAGTTTGATATCACATCTCAATCTATAGGAAGGGTCTCAGGTTTGGAAAGGGAAGGATTTGGATTTCACATCTCATGTTATAGGATGGTTCTCATGTTTGGTTTTAGTAGCATTGAGATATCACATCTCATGCTATCGGAAGGGTCTCAGGTTTGGAAAGGGAAGGGTTTGGAGTTCACATGTTATAGGATGGTTCTCAGGTTTGGTTTTAGAAGCATTAAGATATAACATCTCATGCTATAGGAAGGGTCTCAGGTTTGGAATGGGAAGGAGTTGATATCACATCTCATGCTAAAGGAAAGGTCTCAGGTTTGGAAGGGGAAGGATTTGGATCTCACATCTCATGTTTTAGGACGGGTCTCAGGTTTAGTATTAGAAGCATTGAAATATCACATCTCATGGTATAGGAAGGGTCTCAGGATTGGAATGGGAAGGAGTTGGATATCACATTGAATGGGAAGGAGTTTGATATCACATCTCAAGCTATAGGAAGGGTCTCAGGTTTGGAAAGGGAATGATTTGGATTTCACATCTCATGTTATAGGATGGTTCTCATGTTTGGTTTTAGAAGCATTGAGATATCACATCTCATGCTATCGGAAGGGTCTCAGGTTTGGGAAGGGAAGGATTGGGATTTCACATCTCATGTTATAGGATGGTTCTCATGTTTGTTTTTAGAAGCATTGAGATATCAAATCTCATGCTATTGGAAGGGTCTCAGGTTTGGAATGGGAAGGAGTTGGATATCACATCTCATGTTATAGGAAGGATCTCAGGTTTGGTATTAGAAGCATTGAGATATCACATCTCATGCTATAGGAAGGGTCTCAGGATTGGAATGTGAAGGATTTGGATATCACATCATACTAAAGGTAGGGTCTCAGGTTTGGTATAAGCATTGAGATATCACATCTCTGGTATCGGAAGGGTCTCAGGATTGGATTGGGAAGGAGTTGGATATCCCTTCTCATGCTATAGGAAGGGTCTCAGGTTGGAATGGGAAGCAGTTGGATATCACATCTCATGCTATAGGAAGGGTCTCAAGATTGAAATGGGAAGGATTTGGATATCACATCTCTTGCTATAGGAAGGGTCTCAGGTTTTTTTTATTAGAAACATTGAGATATCACATCTCATGCTATAGGAAGGGTTTCAGGATTGGAATGGGAAGGATTTGGATATCACATCTCATGCTAAAGGAAGGGTCTCAGGTTTGGAAGGGGAAGGATTTGGATATCATATCTCATGTTATAGGGCGGGTCCCAGGTTTGGTATTAGAAGCATTGAGATATCACATCTCATGGTATAGGAAGGGTCTCAGGATTGGAATAGGAAGGAGTTGGATATCACATCTCATCCAATAGGAAGGGTTTCAGGTTTGGAATGGGAAGGAATTGGATATCACATCATGTTATAGGAAGGATCTCAGGATTGGAATGGGAAGGATTTGGATATCCCTTCTCATGCTATAGGAAGTGTCTCAGGTTGGAATGGGAAGGAGTTGGATATCACATCTCGTTATAGGAAGGGTCTCAGGATTGGAATGGGAAGGATTTGGATATCACATCTCTTGCTATAGGAAGGGTCTCAGGTTTTTTATTAGAAACATTGAGCTATCACATCTCATGCTATAGGAAGGGTTTCAGGATTGGAATCGGAAGGATTTGGATATCACATCTCATGCTAAAGGAAGGGTCTCAGGTTTGGAAGGGGAAGGATTTGGATATCACATCTCATGTTATAGGACGGGTCCCAGGTTTGGTATTAGAAGCATTGAGATATCACATCTCATGCTATAGGAGGAGTCTCAGGATTGGAATGGGAAGGAGTTGGATATCACGTCTCATGTTATAGGAAGGGTCTCAGGATTGGAATGGCAAGGAGTTGGATATCACATCTCATGCTATAGGGAGGGTCTCAGGTTTGATATTAGAAGCATTGAGATATCACATCTCATGCTATCGGAAGGGTCTCAGGATTGGAATGGGAAGGAGTTGGATATCACATATGCTAAAGGAAAGGTCTCAGGTTTGGAAGGGGAAGGATTTGGATCTCACATCTCATGTTTTAGGACGGGTCTCGGGTTTGGTATTAGATGCATTGAGATATCACATCTCATGGTATAATAAGGGTCTCAGGATTGGAATGGGAAGGAGTTCGATATCACATCTCAAGCTATCTCAGGATTGGAATGGGAAGGAGTTTGATATCACATCTCGAGCTATAGGAAGGGTCTCAGGTTTGGGAAGGGAAGGATTCGGATTTCACATCTCGTTATAGGATGGTTCTCATGTTTGTTTTTAGAAGCATTGAGATATCAAATCTCATGCTATTGGAAGGGTCTCAGGTTTGGAATGGGAAGGAGTTGGATATCACATCTCATGTTATAGGAAGGATCTCAGGTTTGGTATTAGAAGCATTGAGATATCACATCTCATGCTATAGGAAGGGTCTCAGGATTGGAATGTGAAGGATTTGGATATCACATCATACTAAAGTTAGGGTCTCAGGTTTGGTATAAGCATTGAGATATCACATCTCTGCTATCGGAAGGGTCTCAGGATTGGATTGGGAAGGAGTTGGATATCCCTTCTCATGCTATAGGAAGGGTCTCAGGTTGGAATGGGAAGGAGTTGGATATCACATCTCATGCTTTTGGAAGGGTCTCAAGATTGATATGGGAAGGTTTTGGATATCACATCTCTTGCTATAGGAAGGGTCTCAGGTTTTTTATTAGAAACATTGAGATATCACATCTCATGCTATAGGAAGGGTTTCAGGATTGGAATGGGAAGGCTTTGGATATCACATCTCATGCTAAAGGAAGGGTCTCAGGTTTGGAAGGGGAAGGATTTGGATATCATATCTCATGTTATAGGGCGGGTCCCAGGTTTGGTATTAGAAGCATTGAGATATCACATCTCATGGTATAGGAAGGGTCTCAGGATTGGAATGGGAAGGAGTTGGATATCACATCTCATCCAATAGGAAGGGTCTCAGGTTTGGAATGGGAAGGAATTGGATATCACATCATGTTATAGGAAGGATCTCAGGATTGGAATGGGAAGGATTTGGATATCGCTTCTCATGCTATAGGAAGTGTCTCAGGTTGGAATGGGAAGGAGTTGGATATCACATCTCGTTATAGGAAGGATCTCAGGATTGGAATGGGAAGGAGTTTGATATCACATCTCGAGCTATAGGAAGGGTCTCAGGTTTGGGAAGGGAAGGATTCGGATTTCACATCTCGTTATAGGATGGTTCTCATGTTTGTTTTTAGAAGCATTGAGATATCAAATCTCATGCTATTGGAAGGGTCTCAGGTTTGGAATGGGAAGGAGTTGGATATCACATCTCATGTTATAGGAAGGATCTCAGGTTTGGTATTAGAAGCATTGAGATATCACATCTCATGCTATAGGAAGGGTCTCAGGATTGGAATGTGAAGGATTTGGATATCACATCATACTAAAGGTAGGGTCTCAGGTTTGGTATAAGCATTGAGATATCACATCTCTGCTATCGGAAGGGTCTCAGGATTGGATTGGGAAGGAGTTGGATATCCCTTCTCATGCTATAGGAAGGGTCTCAGGTTGGAATGGGAAGCAGTTGGATATCACATCTCATGCTATAGGAAGGGTCTCAAGATTGAAATGGGAAGGATTTGGATATCACATCTCTTGCTATAGGAAGGGTCTCAGGTTTTTTTTATTAGAAACATTGAGATATCACATCTCATGCTATAGGAAGGGTTTCAGGATTGGAATGGGAAGGATTTGGATATCACATCTCATGCTAAAGGAAGGGTCTCAGGTTTGGAAGGGGAAGGATTTGGATATCATATCTCATGTTATAGGGCGGGTCCCTGGTTTGGTATTAGAAGCATTGAGATATCACATCTCATGGTATAGGAAGGGTCTCAGGATTGGAATAGGAAGGAGTTGGATATCACATCTCATCCAATAGGAAGGGTTTCAGGTTTGGAATGGGAAGGAATTGGATATCACATCATGTTATAGGAAGGATCTCAGGATTGGAATGGGAAGGATTTGGATATCCCTTCTCATGCTATAGGAAGTGTCTCAGGTTGGAATGGGAAGGAGTTGGATATCACATCTCGTTATAGGAAGGGTCTCAGGATTGGAATGGGAAGGATTTGGATATCACATCTCTTGCTATAGGAAGGGTCTCAGGTTTTTTATTAGAAACATTGAGCTATCACATCTCATGCTATAGGAAGGGTTTCAGGATTGGAATCGGAAGGATTTGGATATCACATCTCATGCTAAAGGAAGGGTCTCAGGTTTGGAAGGGGAAGGATTTGGATATCACATCTCATGTTATAGGACGGGTCCCAGGTTTGGTATTAGAAGCATTGAGATATCACATCTCATGCTATAGGAGGAGTCTCAGGATTGGAATGGGAAGGAGTTGGATATCACGTCTCATGTTATAGGAAGGGTCTCAGGATTGGAATGGCAAGGAGTTGGATATCACATCTCATGCTATAGGGAGGGTCTCAGGTTTGATATTAGAAGCATTGAGATATCACATCTCATGCTATCGGAAGGGTCTCAGGATTGGAATGGGAAGGAGTTGGATATCACATATGCTAAAGGAAAGGTCTCAGGTTTGGAAGGGGAAGGATTTGGATCTCACATCTCATGTTTTAGGACGGGTCTCGGGTTTGGTATTAGATGCATTGAGATATCACATCTCATGGTATAATAAGGGTCTCAGGATTGGAATGGGAAGGAGTTCGATATCACATCTCAAGCTATCTCAGGATTGGAATGGGAAGGAGTTTGATATCACATCTCGAGCTATAGGAAGGGTCTCAGGTTTGGGAAGGGAAGGATTCGGATTTCACATCTCGTTATAGGATGGTTCTCATGTTTGTTTTTAGAAGCATTGAGATATCAAATCTCATGCTATTGGAAGGGTCTCAGGTTTGGAATGGGAAGGAGTTGGATATCACATCTCATGTTATAGGAAGGATCTCAGGTTTGGTATTAGAAGCATTGAGATATCACATCTCATGCTATAGGAAGGGTCTCAGGATTGGAATGTGAAGGATTTGGATATCACATCATACTAAAGTTAGGGTCTCAGGTTTGGTATAAGCATTGAGATATCACATCTCTGCTATCGGAAGGGTCTCAGGATTGGATTGGGAAGGAGTTGGATATCCCTTCTCATGCTATAGGAAGGGTCTCAGGTTGGAATGGGAAGGAGTTGGATATCACATCTCATGCTTTTGGAAGGGTCTCAAGATTGATATGGGAAGGTTTTGGATATCACATCTCTTGCTATAGGAAGGGTCTCAGGTTTTTTATTAGAAACATTGAGATATCACATCTCATGCTATAGGAAGGGTTTCAGGATTGGAATGGGAAGGCTTTGGATATCACATCTCATGCTAAAGGAAGGGTCTCAGGTTTGGAAGGGGAAGGATTTGGATATCATATCTCATGTTATAGGGCGGGTCCCAGGTTTGGTATTAGAAGCATTGAGATATCACATCTCATGGTATAGGAAGGGTCTCAGGATTGGAATGGGAAGGAGTTGGATATCACATCTCATCCAATAGGAAGGGTCTCAGGTTTGGAATGGGAAGGAATTGGATATCACATCATGTTATAGGAAGGATCTCAGGATTGGAATGGGAAGGATTTGGATATCGCTTCTCATGCTATAGGAAGTGTCTCAGGTTGGAATGGGAAGGAGTTGGATATCACATCTCGTTATAGGAAGGATCTCAGGATTGGAATGGGAAGGAGTTTGATATCACATCTCGAGCTATAGGAAGGGTCTCAGGTTTGGGAAGGGAAGGATTCGGATTTCACATCTCGTTATAGGATGGTTCTCATGTTTGTTTTTAGAAGCATTGAGATATCAAATCTCATGCTATTGGAAGGGTCTCAGGTTTGGAATGGGAAGGAGTTGGATATCACATCTCATGTTATAGGAAGGATCTCAGGTTTGGTATTAGAAGCATTGAGATATCACATCTCATGCTAAAGGAAGGGTCTCAGGTTTGGAAGGGGAAGGATTTGCATATCATATCTCATGTTATAGGGCGGGTCCCAGGTTTGGTATTAGAAGCATTGAGATATCACATCTCATGGTATAGGAAGGGTCTCAGGATTGGAATGGGAAGGAGTTGGATATCACATCTCATCCAATAGGAAGGGTCTCAGGTTTGGAATGGGAAGGAATTGGATATCACATCATGTTATAGGAAGGATCTCAGGATTGGAATGGGAAGGATTTGGATATCCCTTCTCATGCTATAGGAAGTGTCTCAGGTTGGAATGGGAAGGAGTTGGATATCACATCTCGTTATAGGAAGGGTCTCAGGATTGGAATGGGAAGGATTTGGATATCACATCTCTTGCTATAGGAAGGGTCTCAGGTTTTTTATTAGAAACATTGAGCTATCACATCTCATGCTATAGGAAGAGTTTCAGGATTGGAATGGGAAGGATTGGATATCACATCTCATGCTAAAGGAAGGGTCTCAGGTTTGGAAGTGGAAGGATTTGGATATCATATCTCATGTTGTAGGGCGGGTCCCATGTTTGGTATTAGAAGCATTGAGATATCACATCTCATGCTATAGGAGGAGTCTCAGGATTGGAATGGGAAGGAGTTGGATATCACGTCTCATGTTATAGGAAGGGTCTCAGAATTGGAATGGGAAGGAATTGGATATCACATCATGTTATAGGAAGGATCTCAGGATTGGAATGGGAAGGATTTGGATATCCCTTCTCATGCTATAGGAAGTGTCTCAGGTTGGAATGGGAAGGAGTTGGATATCACATCTCGTTATAGGAAGGGTCTCAGGATTGGAATGGGAAGGATTTGCATATCATATCTCATGTTATAGGGCGGGTCCCAGGTTTGGTATTAGAAGCATTGAGATATCACATCTCATGGTATAGGAAGGGTCTCAGGATTGGAATGGGAAGGAGTTGGATATCACATCTCATCCAATAGGAAGGGTCTCAGGTTTGGAATGGGAAGGAATTGGATATCACATCATGTTATAGGAAGGATCTCAGGATTGGAATGGGAAGGATTTGGATATCCCTTCTCATGCTATAGGAAGTGTCTCAGGTTGGAATGGGAAGGAGTTGGATATCACATCTCGTTATAGGAAGGGTCTCAGGATTGGAATGGGAAGGATTTGGATATCACATCTCTTGCTATAGGAAGGGTCTCAGGTTTTTTATTAGAAACATTGAGCTATCACATCTCATGCTATAGGAAGAGTTTCAGGATTGGAATGGGAAGGATTGGATATCACATCTCATGCTAAAGGAAGGGTCTCAGGTTTGGAAGGGGAAGGATTTGGATATCATATCTCATGTTATAGGGCGGGTCCCTGGTTTGGTATTAGAAGCATTGAGATATCACATCTCATGGTATAGGAAGGGTCTCAGGATTGGAATAGGAAGGAGTTGGATATCACATCTCATCCAATAGGAAGGGTTTCAGGTTTGGAATGGGAAGGAATTGGATATCACATCATGTTATAGGAAGGATCTCAGGATTGGAATGGGAAGGATTTGGATATCCCTTCTCATGCTATAGGAAGTGTCTCAGGTTGGAATGGGAAGGAGTTGGATATCACATCTCGTTATAGGAAGGGTCTCAGGATTGGAATGGGAAGGATTTGGATATCACATCTCTTGCTATAGGAAGGGTCTCAGGTTTTTTATTAGAAACATTGAGCTATCACATCTCATGCTATAGGAAGGGTTTCAGGATTGGAATCGGAAGGATTTGGATATCACATCTCATGCTAAAGGAAGGGTCTCAGGTTTGGAAGGGGAAGGATTTGGATATCACATCTCATGTTATAGGACGGGTCCCAGGTTTGGTATTAGAAGCATTGAGATATCACATCTCATGCTATAGGAGGAGTCTCAGGATTGGAATGGGAAGGAGTTGGATATCACGTCTCATGTTATAGGAAGGGTCTCAGGATTGGAATGGCAAGGAGTTGGATATCACATCTCATGCTATAGGGAGGGTCTCAGGTTTGATATTAGAAGCATTGAGATATCACATCTCATGCTATCGGAAGGGTCTCAGGATTGGAATGGGAAGGAGTTGGATATCACATATGCTAAAGGAAAGGTCTCAGGTTTGGAAGGGGAAGGATTTGGATCTCACATCTCATGTTTTAGGACGGGTCTCGGGTTTGGTATTAGATGCATTGAGATATCACATCTCATGGTATAATAAGGGTCTCAGGATTGGAATGGGAAGGAGTTCGATATCACATCTCAAGCTATCTCAGGATTGGAATGGGAAGGAGTTTGATATCACATCTCGAGCTATAGGAAGGGTCTCAGGTTTGGGAAGGGAAGGATTCGGATTTCACATCTCGTTATAGGATGGTTCTCATGTTTGTTTTTAGAAGCATTGAGATATCAAATCTCATGCTATTGGAAGGGTCTCAGGTTTGGAATGGGAAGGAGTTGGATATCACATCTCATGTTATAGGAAGGATCTCAGGTTTGGTATTAGAAGCATTGAGATATCACATCTCATGCTATAGGAAGGGTCTCAGGATTGGAATGTGAAGGATTTGGATATCACATCATACTAAAGTTAGGGTCTCAGGTTTGGTATAAGCATTGAGATATCACATCTCTGCTATCGGAAGGGTCTCAGGATTGGATTGGGAAGGAGTTGGATATCCCTTCTCATGCTATAGGAAGGGTCTCAGGTTGGAATGGGAAGGAGTTGGATATCACATCTCATGCTTTTGGAAGGGTCTCAAGATTGATATGGGAAGGTTTTGGATATCACATCTCTTGCTATAGGAAGGGTCTCAGGTTTTTTATTAGAAACATTGAGATATCACATCTCATGCTATAGGAAGGGTTTCAGGATTGGAATGGGAAGGCTTTGGATATCACATCTCATGCTAAAGGAAGGGTCTCAGGTTTGGAAGGGGAAGGATTTGGATATCATATCTCATGTTATAGGGCGGGTCCCAGGTTTGGTATTAGAAGCATTGAGATATCACATCTCATGGTATAGGAAGGGTCTCAGGATTGGAATGGGAAGGAGTTGGATATCACATCTCATCCAATAGGAAGGGTCTCAGGTTTGGAATGGGAAGGAATTGGATATCACATCATGTTATAGGAAGGATCTCAGGATTGGAATGGGAAGGATTTGGATATCGCTTCTCATGCTATAGGAAGTGTCTCAGGTTGGAATGGGAAGGAGTTGGATATCACATCTCGTTATAGGAAGGATCTCAGGATTGGAATGGGAAGGAGTTTGATATCACATCTCGAGCTATAGGAAGGGTCTCAGGTTTGGGAAGGGAAGGATTCGGATTTCACATCTCGTTATAGGATGGTTCTCATGTTTGTTTTTAGAAGCATTGAGATATCAAATCTCATGCTATTGGAAGGGTCTCAGGTTTGGAATGGGAAGGAGTTGGATATCACATCTCATGTTATAGGAAGGATCTCAGGTTTGGTATTAGAAGCATTGAGATATCACATCTCATGCTAAAGGAAGGGTCTCAGGTTTGGAAGGGGAAGGATTTGCATATCATATCTCATGTTATAGGGCGGGTCCCAGGTTTGGTATTAGAAGCATTGAGATATCACATCTCATGGTATAGGAAGGGTCTCAGGATTGGAATGGGAAGGAGTTGGATATCACATCTCATCCAATAGGAAGGGTCTCAGGTTTGGAATGGGAAGGAATTGGATATCACATCATGTTATAGGAAGGATCTCAGGATTGGAATGGGAAGGATTTGGATATCCCTTCTCATGCTATAGGAAGTGTCTCAGGTTGGAATGGGAAGGAGTTGGATATCACATCTCGTTATAGGAAGGGTCTCAGGATTGGAATGGGAAGGATTTGGATATCACATCTCTTGCTATAGGAAGGGTCTCAGGTTTTTTATTAGAAACATTGAGCTATCACATCTCATGCTATAGGAAGAGTTTCAGGATTGGAATGGGAAGGATTGGATATCACATCTCATGCTAAAGGAAGGGTCTCAGGTTTGGAAGGGGAAGGATTTGGATATCATATCTCATGTTGTAGGGCGGGTCCCATGTTTGGTATTAGAAGCATTGAGATATCACATCTCATGCTATAGGAGGAGTCTCAGGATTGGAATGGGAAGGAGTTGGATATCACGTCTCATGTTATAGGAAGGGTCTCAGAATTGGAATGGCAAGGAGTTGGATATCACATCTCATGCTAAAGGAAGGGTCTCAGGTTTGATAGAAGCATTGAGATATCACATCTCATGCTATAGGAAGGAACTCAGGATTGCAATGGGAAGGAGTTGGATATCACATCTCATGCCATAGGATGGGTCATCAGGTTTGGTATAAGCATTGAGATATCACATCTCTGCTATCGGAAGGGTCTCAGGATAGGAATGGGAAGGACTTAGATATCACATCTCGTACTATAGGGAGGGTCTCAGTTTTGATATTAGAAGCATTGAGCTATCACATCTCATGCTATAGGAAGGGTCTCAGGATTGGAATGGGATGGAGTTGGATATCACATCTCAAGCTATTTCGGGATTGGAATGGGAAGGAGTTTGATATCACATCTCAAGCTATAGGAAGGGTCTCAGGTTTGGAAGGGGAAGGATTTGGATCTCACATCTCATGTTTTAGGACGGGTCTCAGGTTTGGTATTAGAAGCATTGAGATATCACATCTCATGGTATAGGAAGGGTCTCAGGATTGGAATGGGAAGGAGTTGGCTATCACATCTCAAGCTATCTCAGGATTGGAATGGGAAGGAGTTTGATATCACATCTCAAGCTATAGGAAGGGTCTCAGGTTTGGAAAGGGAAGGATTTGGATTTCACATCTCATGTTATAGGATGGTTCTCATGTTTGGTTTTAGTAGCATTGAGATATCACATCTCATGCTATCGGAAGGGTCTCAGGTTTGGAAAGGGAAGGATTTGGAGTTCACATGTTATAGGATGGTTCTCAGGTTTGGATTTAGAAGAATTAAGATATAACATCTCATGCTATAGGAAGGGTCTCAGGTTTGGAATGGGAAGGAGTTGATATCACATCTCATGCTAAAGGAAAGGTCTCAGGTTTGGAAGGGGAAGGATTTGGATCTCACATCTCATGTTTTAGGACGGGTCTCAGGTTTGGTATTAGAAGCATTGAAATATCACATCTCATGGTATAGGAAGGGTCTCAGGATTGGAATGGGAAGGAGTTGGATAACACATTGAATGGGAAGGAGTTTGATATCACATCTCAAGCTATAGGAAGGGTCTCAGGTTTGGAAAGGGAATGATTTGGATTTCACATCTCATGTTATAGGATGGTTCTCATGTTTGGTTTTAGAAGCATTGAGATATCACATCTCATGCTATCGGAAGGGTCTCAGGTTTGGAATGGGAAGTAGTTTGATATCACATCTCATGTTATAGGAAGGATCTCAGGTTTGGTATTAGAAGCATTGAGATATCACATCTCATGCTATAGGAAGGGTCTCAGGATTGGAATCGGAAGGAGTTGTATATGACATCTCATGCCATAGGAAGGGTCTCAGGTTTGGTATAAGCATTGAGATATCACATCTCTGCTATCGGAAGGGTCTCAGGATTGGAATGGGAAGGAGTTGGATATCCCATCTTGTTATAGGAAGGGTCTCAGGTTTGGTATTAGAAGCATTGAGATATCACATCTCATGCTATAGGACGGGTCCCAGGTTTGGTATTAGAAGCATTGAGATATCACATCTCATGCTATAGGAGGAGTCTCAGGATTGGAATGGGAAGGAGTTGGATATCACGTCTCATGTTATAGGAAGGGTCTCAGGATTGGAATGGCAAGGAGTTGGATATCACATCTCATGCTAAAGGAAGGGTCTCATGATTGGAATGGGAAGGAGTTGGATATCACATCTCAAACTATCTCAGGATTGGAATGGGAAGGAGTTTGATATCACATCTCGAGCTATAGGAAGGGTCTCAGGTTTGGGAAGGGAAGGATTCGGATTTCACATCTCGTTATAGGATGGTTCTCATGTTTGTTTTTAGAAGCATTGAGATATCAAATCTCATGCTATTGGAAGGGTCTCAGGTTTGGAATGGGAAGGAGTTGGATATCACATCTCATGTTATAGGAAGGATCTCAGGTTTGGTATAAGAAGCATTGAGATATCACATCTCATGCTATAGGAAGGGTCTCAGGATTGGAATGTGAAGGATTTGGATATCACATCATACTAAAGGTAGGGTCTCAGGTTTGGTATAAGCATTGAGATATCACATCTCTGCTATCGGAAGGGTCTCAGGATTGGATTGGGAAGGAGTTGGATATCCCTTCTCATGCTATATGAAGGGTCTCAGGTTGGAATGGGAAGGAGTTGGATATCACATCTCATGCTATAGGAAGGGTCTCAAGATTGAAATGGGAAGGTTTTGGATATCACACCTCTTGCTATAGGAAGGGTCTCAGGTTTTTTATTAGAAACATTGAGCTATCACATCTCATGCTATAGGAAGGGTTTCAGGATTGGAATGGGAAGGATTTGGATATCACATCTCATGCTAAAGGAAGGGTCTCAGGTTTGGAAGGGGAAGGATTTGGATATCATATCTCATGTTATAGGGCGGGTCCCAGGTTTGTTATTAGAAGCATTGAGATATCACATCTCATGGTATAGGAAGGGTCTCAGGATTGGAATGGGAAGGAGTTGGATATCACATCTCATCCAATAGGAAGGGTCTCAGGTTTGGAATGGGAAGGAATTGGATATCACATCATGTTATAGGAAGGATCTCAGGATTGGAATGGGAAGGATTTGGATATCCCTTCTCATGCTATAGGAAGTGTCTCAGGTTGGAATGGGAAGGAGTTGGATATCACATCTCGTTATAGGAAGGGTCTCAGGATTGGAATGGGAAGGATTTGGATATCACATCTCTTGCTATAGGAAGGGTCTCAGGTTTTTTATTAGAAACATTGAGCTATCACATCTCATGCTATAGGAAGGGTTTCAGGATTGGAATGGGAAGGATTGGATATCACATCTCATGCTAAAGGAAGGGTCTCAGGTTTGGAAGGGGAAGGATTTGGATATCATATCTCATGTTATAGGGCGGGTCCCATGTTTGGTATTAGAAGCATTGAGATATCACATCTCATGCTATAGGAGGAGTCTCAGGATTGGAATGGGAAGGAGTTGGATATCATGTCTCATGTTATAGGAAGGGTCTCAGAATTGGAATGGCAAGGAGTTGGATATCACATCTCATGCTAAAGGAAGGGTCTCAGGTTTGATAGAAGCATTGAGATATCACATCTCTGCTATCGGAAGGGTCTCAGGATAGGAATGGGAAGGAGTTTGATATCACATCTCATGTTATAGGAAGGATCTCGGGTTTGGTATTAGAAGCATTGAGATATCACATCTCATGCTATAGGAAGGGTCTCAGGATTGGAATCGGAAGGAGTTGTATATGACATCTCATGCCATAGGAAGGGTCTCAGGTTTGGTATAAGCATTGAAATATCACATCTCTGCTATCGGAAGGGTCTCAGGATTGGAATGGGAAGGAGTTGGATATCCCATCTCGTTATAGGAAGGGTCTCAGGTTTGGTATTAGAAGCATTGAGATATCACATCTCATGCTATAGGAAGGGTCTAAGGTTTGGAAAGGGGAAGGATTTGGGTATCACATCTCATGTTATAGGACCGGTCTCAGGTTTGGTATTAGAAGCATTGAGATATCAAATCTCATGGTATAGGTCGGGTCTCAGAATTGGAATGGGAAGGAGTTGGATATCACATCTCAAGCTATAGAAAGGGTCTCAGGATTGGAATGGGAAGGAGTTTGATATCACATCTCATGCCATGGTATGGGTCTCAGGTTTTGTAGAAGCATTGGGATATCACATCACATGCTATAGGCAGGGTCTCAGGGTTGGAAGGGGAAGGAGTTGGATATCACATTTCATGTTAGAGGTAGGATCTCAGGTTTGGTATTAGAGGCATTGAGATATCACATCTCATGCCATCAGAAGGGTCTCAGGATTGGAATGGGAAGGACTTGGATATCACATCTCATTCTATAGGAAGGCTCTCAGGGTTGGAAGGGGAAGGAGTTGGATATCACATTTCATGTTAGAGGTAGTATCTCAGGTTTGGTATTAGAGGCATTGAGATATCACATCTCATGCCATCAGAAGGGTCTCAGGATTGGAATGGGAAGGAGTTGGATATCACATCTCATGCTAAAGGGAGGGTCTAAGGTTTGGAAGGGGAAGGATTTGGACATCACATCTCATGTTATAGGAAGGATCTCAGGTTTGGTATTAGAAGCATTGAGATATCACATCTCATGCTATCCGAAGGGTCTCAGGTTTGGTATAAGCATTGAGATATCACATCTCTGTTATCGGAAGGGTCTCAGGATTGGAATGGGAAGGACTTGGATATCACAATTCATGTTATAGGAAGGGTCTCAGGTTTGGTATTAGAAGCATTGAGATATCACATCTCATGCTATAGGAAGGGTCTCAGGATTGGAATGGGAAGGACTTGGATATCACATCTCATGTTATAGGAAGGGTCTCAGGTTTGGTATTAGAAGCATTGAAATATCACATCTCATGCTATAGGAAGGGTCTCAGGAATGGAATGGGAAAGGCTTGGATATCACATCTCATGATACAGGAAGGGTCTAAGGTTTGGAAAGGGAAGGATTTGGATATCACATCTCATGTTATTGGACCGGTCTCAGGTTTGGTATTAGAAGCATTGAGATATCAAGTCTCATGGTATAGGACGGGAGTTTGATATCACATCTCATGCCATGGTATGGGTCTCAGGTTTTGTAGAAGCATTGGGATATCACATCTCATGCTATCGGAAGGGTATCAGGATTGGATTTGGAAGGAGTTGGATATCCCATCTCATGCTATAGGAAGGGTCTCAGGATTGGAATGGGAAAGACTTGGATATCACATCTCATGTTGTAGGAAGGCTCTCAGGTTTGGAAAGGGAAGGAGTTGGATATCACATTTCATGTTAGAGGTAGGATCTCAGGTTTGGTATTAGAGGCATTGAGATATCACATCTCATGCCATCAGAAGGGTATCAGGATTGGAATGGGAAGGAGTTGGATATCACATCGCATGCTAAAGGGAGGGTCTCAGGTTTGGAAGGGGAAGGATTTGGATATCACATCTTATGTTATAGGAAGGATCTCAGGTTTGGTATTAGAAGCATTTAGATATCACATCTCATGCTATCGGAAGGATCTCAGGTTTGGTATTAGAAGCATTGAGATATCACATCTCATGCTATAGGAAGGGTCTCAGGATTGGAATGGGAAGGAGTTGGATATCACATCTCATGTTATAGGAAGGATCTCAGGTTTGGTATTAGAAGCATATAGATATCACATCTCATGCTATAGGAAGGGTCTCATGATTGGAATGGGAAGGAGTTGGATATCACATCTCATGCTAAAGGAAGGGTCTCAGTTTTGGTAGAAGCATTGCGATATCACATCTCATGCTATA
This sequence comes from Ambystoma mexicanum, assembly GCF_040938575.1. Classification (NCBI taxonomy): domain Eukaryota; kingdom Metazoa; phylum Chordata; class Amphibia; order Caudata; family Ambystomatidae; genus Ambystoma; species Ambystoma mexicanum. Next base: position 1,153,774,673 of record NC_090934.1, read on the forward strand.
GGAAGGGTCTCAGGATTGGAATCGGAAGGAGTTGGATATCACGTCTCATGTTATAGGAAGGGTCTCAGGATTGGAATGGGAAGGAGTTGGATATCACATCTCGAGCTATAGGAAGGGTCTCAGGTTTGGGAAGGGAAGGATTGGGATTTCACATCTCGTTATAGGATGGTTCTCAGGTTTGTTTTTAGAAGCATTGAGATATCAAATCTCATGCTATTGGAAGGGTCTCAGGTTTGTAATGGGAAGGAGTTGGATATCACATCTCATGTTATAGGAAGGATCTCAGGTTTGGTATTAGAAGCATTGAGATATCACATATCATGCTATAGGAGGAGTCTCAGGATTGGAATGGGAACGAGTTGGATATCACGTCTCATGTTATAGGAAGGGTCTCAGGATTGGAATGGCAAGGAGTTGGATATCACATCTCATGCTATAGGGAGGGTCTCAGGTTTGATATTAGAAGCATTGAGATATCACATCTCATGCTATCGGAAGGGTCTCAGGATTGGAATGGGAAGGAGTTGGATATCACATATGCTAAAGGAAAGGTCTCAGGTTTGGAAGGGGAAGGATTTGGATCTCACATCTCATGTTTTAGGAAGGATCTCAGGTTTGGTATTAGAAGCATTGAGATATTACATCTCATGCTATAGGAAGGGTCTCAGGATTGGAATGTGAAGGATTTGGATATCACATCATACTAAATGTAGGGTCTCAGGTTTGGTATAAGCATTGAGATATCACATCTCTGCTATCGGAAGGGTCTCAGGATTGGATTGGGAAGGAGTTGGATATCCCTTCTCATGCTATAGGAAGGGTCTCAGGTTGGAATGGAAAGGAGTTGGATATCACATCTCATGCTATAGGAAGGGTCTTGTAGGGTTTTTTGTGGAGATTTGGGGCCTGACGGTATTTTCTTACCGCCGAAAAATAACTTAGCAACAATCACTCCTTGTATTCAGATTGGGCCATGTACAACAATAATACAGTGGACATGCATTATTTCAGCACACAGACATGCGTATTTGGTATGCGTGGTTGGTATGCGTGGTTGGTGGTATTTTGGTGAGCATAATTCCCTTGTTTTATTTGTGGCCCCAATATCCAGAACCCCTTATTTTTGCTTAGATTTTTCGTGTAATCACTAGAGAGACCTCAGGCTTGCATTTCAGGAACACCACATTTTCATTTTTAGTGTGCCACCATGGGCAATTTCTCTCTGTCTTATCTACGGCAGCGAGCTATCATGTGGTATTTTCACTATCTTATATACGGTAGTGAACTATGTCCCGGGCCTCCCTTTTTGCCGACTCATAGACCTCCGACAAACTACAACACACACAGTTAGTTATAACTGCTCATACTGAATTACATTGTGCACACGGCTGCAGCCAAATTTGATGTTTAGCTACCTTGAAAATGACAATTGCACTGTCTAAACATCTCCCGACATCATCAGCACTGTTTTGGTAAATATAAAACACACCACCCGTCTGCTTTCAAATATTTTTGTGTATTATAAAAGTTGCATTTAAACACGATCTCACTCTTTACAGAAATAAATAAAATAGCACAGTAACAGCATTGTCTATACACTGAAAAGAGAGTGGCGGAGACAAGAACTCAATTTGCAACATTAAACATGTGATTAAAGCACAGGAATCTCCTTTCCGACACTGACTGAATATTCTCGTACACACTCAGCCCCCACACTTCTGTAATTACCTTATCTGTTCAGCATGAGTTTTCTTCAGCTGTTCTCTTTCTGAATTTGGCTCCCTTGAAGACTAACCCCGGTGAAAACAAGCGTCTTTCGTTCTCAAACCGGGGTTATTGCCTGGAATTCTCAGCTTTCGCAGCAGGAATGCTTCAGCCAGGAAAACAGGTCCTTCTCCCAGCTCTGCCAAATCCCGACTGTCCTCCCCCTCTCTTCAAGCTCCCCCAGCAAGACTCTCATTACTGCCTCTAGCATGATACTTGCTATGATGCTGCTCCAATCAGAATCAATCATGCCATCTCCTCCCTCACTACACAATGGCTCATTTCTACAGTAATTATTTGTAACCAACTGATTTCCTGTTCCTTCGAGCCCTTTTGCTTCCTGTAGTTATGTGGACAGAGCAGCAGAGAAAAAGAAAAAAATGAATGTGCGTTTAAAAGTTCACTTTCAGAGTAGGCCTAATTCTGCAGTGGAGACACATTTTTATTAGTGGGTTATGTTAAATGCAGTTTTATTAGTCAGGTTATTTATTAATAATGTTAGTTATTAATTTTCAAATGTGTCTCTTGCACCACAGGCATTTCAGGTGAAAAATAGTGTGCATTTTTGAGTGTGCACGTGTGCTTTTAACTGTAAAAATAGATTTGCCTCTTATATGTTAAAATCGTTTTTGACTGAATAGCCTGTCTTTACTTATATGTCCATGTTAATCTGGCAACACATATAGCAATGCACCACACCCATGTGGTGGTGCTGCTTCAAAAAAAATTGCTATCTGTGCAGTAGTGCTGTACTCTGTGCTGTAACACGCCAAATATCCTTACAGTCTCAAGATTGAAATGGGAAGGATTTGGATATCACATCTCTTGCTATAGAAAGGGTCTCAGGTTTTTTATTAGAAACATTGAGATATCACATCTCATGCTATAGGAAGGGTTTCAGGATTGGAATGGGAAGGATTTGGATATCACATCTCATGCTAAAGGAAGGGTCTCAGGTTTGGAAGGGGAAGGATTTGGATATCATATCTCATGTTATAGGGCGGGTCCCAGGTTTGGTATTAGAAGCATTGAGATATCACATCTCATGGTATAGGAAGGGTCTCAGGATTTGAATGGGAAGGAGTTGGATATCACATCTCATCCAATAGGAAGGGTCTCAGGTTTGGAATGGAAAGGAATTGGATATCACATCATGTTATAGGAAGGATCTCAGGATTGGAATGGGAAGGATTTGGATATCCCTTCTCATGCTATAGGAAGTGTCTCAGGTTGGAATGGGAAGGTGTTGGATATCACATCTCGTTATAGGAAGGGTCTCAGGATTGGAATGGGAAGGATTTGGATATCACATCTCTTGCTATAGGAAGGGTCTCAGGTTTTTTATTAGAAACATTGAGCTATCGCATCTCATGCTATAGGAAGGGTTTCAGGATTGGAATGGGAAGGATCTGGATATCACATCTCATGCTAAAGGAAGGGTCTCAGGTTTGGAAGGGGAAGGATTTGGATATCATATCTCATGTTATAGGACGGGTCCCATGTTTGGTATTAGAAGCATTGAGATATCACATCTCATGCTATAGGAGGAGTCTCAGGATTGGAATGGGAAGGAGTTGGATATCACGTCTCATGTTATTCGAAGGGTCTCAGGATTGGAATGGCAAGGAGTTGGATCTCACATCTCATGCTAAAGGAAGGGTCTCAGGTTTGATAGAAGCATTGAGATATCACATCTCATGCTATAGGAAGGAACTCAGGATTGTAATGGGAAGGAGTTGGATATCACATCTCATGCCATAGGATGGGTCATCAGGTTTGGTATAAGCATTGAGATATCACATCTCTGCTATCGGAAGGGTCTCAGGATAGGAATGGGAAGGACTTAGATATCACATCTCATACTATAGGGAGGGTCTCAGTTTTGATATTAGAAGCATTGAGCTATCACATCTCATGCTATCGGAAGGGTCTCAGGATTGGAATGGGATGGAGTTGGATATCACATCTCAAGCTATCTCGGGATTGGAATGGGAAGGAGTTTGATATCACATCTCAAGCTATAGGAAGGGTCTCAGGTTTGGAAGGGGAAAGATTTGGATCTCACATCTCATGTTTTAGGACGGGTCTCAGGTTTGGTATTAGAAGCATTGAGATATCACATCTCATGGTATAGGAAGGGTCTCAGGATTGGAATGGGAAGGAGTTGGCTATCACATCTCAAGCTATCTCAGGATTGGAATGGGAAGGAGTTTGATATCACATCTCAATCTATAGGAAGGGTCTCAGGTTTGGAAAGGGAAGGATTTGGATTTCACATCTCATGTTATAGGATGGTTCTCATGTTTGGTTTTAGTAGCATTGAGATATCACATCTCATGCTATCGGAAGGGTCTCAGGTTTGGAAAGGGAAGGATTTGGAGTTCACATGTTATAGGATGGTTCTCAGGTTTGGTTTTAGAAGCATTAAGATATAACATCTCATGCTATAGGAAGGGTCTCAGGTTTGGAATGGGAAGGAGTTGATATCACATCTCATGCTAAAGGAAAGGTCTCAGGTTTGGAAGGGGAAGGATTTGGATCTCACATCTCATGTTTTAGGACGGGTCTCAGGTTTGGTATTAGAAGCATTGAAATATCACATCTCATGGTATAGGAAGGGTCTCAGGATTGGAATGGGAAGGAGTTGGATATCACATTGAATGGGAAGGAGTTTGATATCACATCTCAAGCTATAGGAAGGGTCTCAGGTTTGGAAAGGGAATGATTTGGATTTCACATCTCATGTTATAGGATGGTTCTCATGTTTGGTTTTAGAAGCATTGAGATATCACATCTCATGCTATCGGAAGGGTCTCAGGTTTGGGAAGGGAAGGATTGGGATTTCACATCTCATGTTATAGGATGGTTCTCATGTTTGGTTTTAGAAGCATTGAGATATCAAATCTCATGCTATTGGAAGGGTCTCAGGTTTGGAATGGGAAGGAGTTGGATATCACATCTCATGTTATAGGAAGGATCTCAGGTTTGGTATTAGAAGCATTGAGATATCACATCTCATGCTATAGGAAGGGTCTCAGGATTGGAATGTGAAGGATTTGGATATCACATCATACTAAAGGTAGGGTCTCAGGTTTGGTATAAGCATTGAGATATCACATCTCTGGTATCGGAAGGGTCTCAGGATTGGATTGGGAAGGAGTTGGATATCCCTTCTCATGCTATAGGAAGGGTCTCAGGTTGGAATGGGAAGCAGTTGGATATCACATCTCATGCTATAGGAAGGGTCTCAAGATTGAAATGGGAAGGATTTGGATATCACATCTCTTGCTATAGGAAGGGTCTCAGGTTTTTTTATTAGAAACATTGAGATATCACATCTCATGCTATAGGAAGGGTTTCAGGATTGGAATGGGAAGGATTTGGATATCACATCTCATGCTAAAGGAAGGGACTCAGGTTTGGAAGGGGAAGGATTTGGATATCATATCTCATGTTATAGGGCGGGTCCCAGGTTTGGTATTAGAAGCATTGAGATATCACATCTCATGGTATAGGAAGGGTCTCAGGATTGGAATAGGAAGGAGTTGGATATCACATCTCATCCAATAGGAAGGGTCTCAGGTTTGGAATGGGAAGGAATTGGATATCACATCATGTTATAGGAAGGATCTCAGGATTGGAATGGGAAGGATTTGGATATCCCTTCTCATGCTATAGAAAGTGTCTCAGGTTGGAATGGGAAGGAGTTGGATATCACATCTCGTTATAGGAAGGGTCTCAGGATTGGAATGGGAAGGATTTGGATATCACATCTCTTGCTATAGGAAGGGTCTCAGGTTTTTTATTAGAAACATTGAGCTATCACATCTCATGCTATAGGAAGGGTTTCAGGATTGGAATCGGAAGGATTTGGATATCACATCTCATGCTAAAGGAAGGGTCTCAGGTTTGGAAGGGGAAGGAGTTGGATATCACGTCTCATGTTATAGGAAGGGTCTCAGGATTGGAATGGCAAGGAGTTGGATATCACATCTCATGCTATAGGGAGGGTCTCAGGTTTGATATTAGAAGCATTGAGATATCACATCTCATGCTATCGGAAGGGTCTCAGGATTGGAATGGGAAGGAGTTGGATATCACATATGCTAAAGGAAAGGTCTCAGGTTTGGAAGGGGAAGGATTTGGATCTCACATCTCATGTTTTTGGAAGGGTCTCGGGTTTGGTATTAGAAGCCTTGAGATATCACATCTCATGGTATATAAGGGTCTCAGGATTGGAATGGGAAGGAGTTCGATATCACATCTCAAGCTATCTCAGGATTGGAATGGGAAGGAGTTTGATATCACATCTCGAGCTATAGGAAGGGTCTCAGGTTTGGGAAGGGAAGGATTCGGATTTCACATCTCGTTATAGGATGGTTCTCATGTTTGTTTTTAGAAGCATTGAGATATCAAATCTCATGCTATTGGAAGGGTCTCAGGTTTGGAATGGGAAGGAGTTGGATATCACATCTCATGTAATAGGAAGGATCTCAGGTTTGGTATTAGAAGCATTGAGATATCACATCTCATGCTATAGGAAGGGTCTCAGGATTGGAATGTGAAGGATTTGGATATCACATCATACTAAAGTTAGGGTCTCAGGTTTGGTATAAGCATTGAGATATCACATCTCTGCTATCGGAAGGGTCTCAGGATTGGATTGGGAAGGAGTTGGATATCCCTTCTCATGCTATAGGAAGGGTCTCAGGTTGGAATGGGAAGGAGTTGGATATCACATCTCATGCTATAGGAAGGATCTCAGGTTTGGTATTAGAAGCATTGAGATATCACATATCATGCTATAGGAGGAGTCTCAGGATTGGAATGGGAACGAGTTGGATATCACGTCTCATGTTATAGGAAGGGTCTCAGGATTGGAATGGCAAGGAGTTGGATATCACATCTCATGCTATAGGGAGGGTCTCAGGTTTGATATTAGAAGCATTGAGATATCACATCTCATGCTATCGGAAGGGTCTCAGGATTGGAATGGGAAGGAGTTGGATATCACATATGCTAAAGGAAAGGTCTCAGGTTTGGAAGGGGAAGGATTTGGATCTCACATCTCATGTTTTAGGAAGGATCTCAGGTTTGGTATTAGAAGCATTGAGATATTACATCTCATGCTATAGGAAGGGTCTCAGGATTGGAATGTGAAGGATTTGGATATCACATCATACTAAAGGTAGGGTCTCAGGTTTGGTATAAGCATTGAGATATCACATCTCTGCTATCGGAAGGGTCTCAGGATTGGATTGGGAAGGAGTTGGATATCCCTTCTCATGCTATAGGAAGGGTCTCAGGTTGGAATGGAAAGGAGTTGGATATCACATCTCATGCTATAGGAAGGGTCTTGTAGGGTTTTTTGTGGAGATTTGGGGCATGACGGTATTTTCTTACCGCCGAAAAATAACTTAGCAACAATCACTCCTTGTATTCAGATTGGGCCATGTACAACAATAATACAGTGGACATGCATTATTTCAGCACACAGACATGCGTATTTGGTATGCGTGGTTGGTATGCGTGGTTGGTGGTATTTTGGTGAGCATAATTCCCTTGTTTTATTTGTGGCCCCAATATCCAGAACCCCTTATTTTTGCTTAGATTTTTCGTGTAATCACTAGAGAGACCTCAGGCTTGCATTTCAGGAACACCACATTTTCATTTTTAGTGTGCCACCATGGGCAATTTCTCTCTGTCTTATCTACGGCAGCGAGCTATCATGTGGTATTTTCACTATCTTATATACGGTAGTGAACTATGTCCCGGGCCTCCCTTTTTGCCGACTCATAGACCTCCGACAAACTACAACACACACAGTTAGTTATAACTGCTCATACTGAATTACATTGTGCACACGGCTGCAGCCAAATTTGATGTTTAGCTACCTTGAAAATGACAATTGCACTGTCTAAACATCTCCCGACATCATCAGCACTGTTTTGGTAAATATAAAACACACCACCCGTCTGCTTTCAAATATTTTTGTGTATTATAAAAGTTGCATTTAAACACGATCTCACTCTTTACAGAAATAAATAAAATAGCACAGTAACAGCATTGTCTATACACTGAAAAGAGAGTGGCGGAGACAAGAACTCAATTTGCAACATTAAACATGTGATTAAAGCACAGGAATCTCCTTTCCGACACTGACTGAATATTCTCGTAC